>NC_081529.1:23493101-23668101 GCF_030273125.1 Centropristis striata | reverse complement strand
TGGGTGCGTATGGTGATGAAAAGGGTTTAATGTGTTTTGACATGGGCCCTACTCTTAAAAATACAAAGGTCATTCTCTCGTGCAGTAGTCACATCACATACTTCGGCTTTAATCTACAAAACTCTGATATGTGACTGACTGCCAACAGGCACAATGCTTTAAAAAGAAACTAAGTAAGTTCACCTATTGTGTCGACATCTTCTTCAGCCTGTGTGTGTGTGTGTGGTTGCATCTGGAGACCTACTGAGTAATGAGATGGAGCGGAGAAGCATTAGTATTTTTAGCCCTGTTAGCTTCACAGAAAACTGGGAGTTTTGTGAATGGTAAGTTTTTTCTCTCGCTCTGCCTTTTAGTCTGCACAGCTTGTTAGGGAGAACTGCAGAGGGAGGGGGGAGGGGGGGGGGGGGGGTGACAGGAAGAAGAACTTCAGACGGAGAGGAAAAAGACGAGGAGGAGAGTGAAGATACTGAAACACACACACAAACAGGTTGAGAAAAGCAAGAGCAGGGAGAGATGAAAATGAGTCAAACCTGAAGTACACTGTTGCTATAGGGAATGATTTATAGCTCTGTGGAGGCCTTTCCTGATCATTTCACCACTGCTGCAGAACCAGATGGTGATGTTGTGCATTTAGGCAGTTAAATACAGTATCTATTCTCTTCTATAAATGTACTCGAGGCCAACAATGAAGCTGAGCCAGGCCCTTTTCTCTCCTATCCTCTAACTTCATCTCACTCACCCAGTGACTGCCTGAAATTCTGGCTTGCGATCAGAAAACTTTTCCATTCATAAACTAGCCTTTTCCCTCAACGTCTTGTGCAGTAGTGCAGTAGGCTCTCCCTTTATGATATCAGTTGAATCATTATCTCCATCTCTCAATTGAATAAGCAATCGCTAGCAACATTATTAATGCCATCAGTCTGCTACTTATTGAAAAGCAAACCTACCAAGGTGCAAAAAGCTATCACACTGAGAGTGGCAAAAGAGAGACAAAGGAGGACGAGAACGATGGGATAGATTGCGAGAGACGGAGAAAGAGGGAGGCGTCACAAATGACGGAGGGATTGAGAGGTGGAGGTGCAAAGAGAAATGAGAGATGGATTGAAATGAGGGGAGACCTTTGAAGATCAGGAGGTGAATCGTACCTTTGATAATTGCGTCTGCTTTTCATTGTGGTGCTCAGCGATGGCGTGCGTGTGTCTCCTTCACCCTGTGCAATCTGGGACACATTATAACCAAGTGTTGAAGGCTGGAAGTCTTCTAGTGCATGATATAAACAGAAAGCAAAGACACCTATTGGTAACATGCTTACTTGTGTGTTGTGTTCGTATTTGTTGTATGTATCATATGTCTTTCTTTGCATGCGTTGCTGCCACCATGATGTTTTTTTTATATGTCAAAGAGCAGCGTGACATATAGGGGCCTAATGTGGGCCTTTGGGAAACTTCAAAGGCTATTTCAGTCCGGGTCTTTGTGGATGATTTCACACAGTCACACTGGATTATATGTGTGAGTGGGTGCATTCTGAGAATTCCTTTGACATGTATAGCCCATACATAAATGCTATCCTCTGTGTCTGTGTGTGTGTGTGTGTGTGTGTGTTCAAGTAAGGATGACTATTTGGTCAAATCTACTTTGAAGTGGATTCCAACACCTATAGTAATCAATCAGCCGAGCAGACGATGCACCCATCACTGGCAGCATGTGTCGGCTGGTGGTTGACAGGAGTCGATAGCTTGGGCTTACAAATGCAGGCTGCCGGCCAACGTGTTGACACATCCAAACTCTGCAGAAACCTCTTCATGAGGAATTAACATATTGTGCAATATAGATTTCCTTTTTCAAATAACAATGAAGTTGTTGTTTTTTTCCACAGAAGGACTGCAATAGGTTCCGGAAATTGTTAGATCAAGAGATTTAAAGGGATAATTTTAGCTTTTTTAAGGCTGGCTTGTTTGAAGTACTTACCCATAGTCAGTGTATTACCTACAGTAGATAGCTTCTGTGTCAGTACTCCTGGGGTGTGCTGACTGCTGAGTCCTGGATGAGATGGTGTGGATGAGAACAGCAGCAAAACATAATTTATCCACCTTAAAATCAATATCAATGTGCTGTATTTCAAATATTTTCTCCTCTTTTCCTTGCAGAAAGTCAGACAGCCCTTTGTGATTGGTAGCTGAAGGAGTTATCTATGCTCTCTTCAAAGCCACCAGACTTCTTTGGAAAAAAATATAATTTTACCTTGCAGAACACAGGAGTTACATTTATAATGCTGCCTTGCATGGTGAGTTTGTTTGTGTTATTGAGCAACATTAATGTTTCAAAGGGTTTGTTTAGATTCACCAAAATCACACAGTAACACAAACTAAGTAACCAATTAAGTTAGCAATAGTCCAGCATCTCCAAGGTAAAATTACTGTCTTTGTCAATGGAGTCTGGTTGCTTTGAAGAGAACACAGATAACAGCTACATTTCTCCCTGCATAAACTTAAACAAGGCTGTCTGGTGGGAAGGTAAAGCGGTAATTTATTATTTTTTCAAAAATCTATACACTGATTTAAATTATTTTAGGTGGCTATAAAACATTTAGCTGCGGTCCACAGCAGTACATATCTTAGCTTTGTTATTGGTACTCCTGCTGGCTTCTCACCACTATTTACTGTTTATAATACATTGACTGTGGATAAGTTATCCCTTTAATAACCTCAATGCCTCACAACAGCTATACATTTACTGTATCAGGTATTAAAGAATCATCACTGACACGCAAGGCCAGAGGACATACAATATGCCAGTTGGTAGGCGTGAGATCTGTCCCCATCACATGTACAGAGTGCATACATAGACCACTACCATGAGCTCTTTGACAAATAGGCTCCATGATGAATTTGGTCTTCTGGGAGATTTCAATATTATGTAAAATTAAACTGCATACATTTAGTTTGACATTTATGTAAGGTCATTGCTCAACAGTTTTCTCTGCCAAGTCTGGGGTAATTGAATTTTGGATGCTGCTTTGCCTACAGCCATCCACGGATTACTTACAGGGCACGCAGAGCACACGCCCACGTGCCCCAGACGGCCACGGGTCCTGAGTGCTTTACGAGACAATATGCAGATGATTAATAGTAAATGACATATATGTTTATGATAATGTGGCTGCAGTGCTGAGAATACTTTTACTCCTGTCTTTGCTTTATCACTTTGAGGCGACTGCATGTTCTCAATATTCATATTTCTATTGGATCTTTTCTAGCCAGACGCATATTTCTGCATACTGCTTCAGCTGTGTCCAATACTTTTTACTTAGTTATCTGACTTTTCTGGCTGGATGAAGGAGCTAGTTTGTGTCATCCAAGGTTGCAGGGGTGTTTGGGGTATAACACATCGACCCTCAGCCACTTGATGTGATGACATTTTCTCTCTCAGACCTGTAATGAATAAAACTCAGAGGTCAGTGGAATTACTTGCAAAGAAATGCAATGTGCTCTCTGAATATGATTGTTGGAGCCTCTATTTTTTCCTCTGCTAGACTACCATTAATCAGTAGGGGAAGAAGTGTGCAGATCCTTTGAATTTTTTTTAAAATTTAAATCTACAGTCAGTATCTATCACCAGATAAGGTAAGATAATGGTGATTGAGCCTATTTGCATTTGCAGTATAACAAACTGGGTTTATGTGGTAACATTCCTGGCTTTCAATCACCAAGCAGTGGTTGACCTGCCAGAGAGGGTAGGCGGAGCTCTAAAGCAACAGTCTCGCTGTTCAACTCACTTGTGTGTATTATTTTCTGGTTTCTGATAACTTTGGGAGTAACTTTAGTAAATTACAATAGCTAAACAAATAAAAGAGTGAGGACTACGGACGACAAAACTTCCAAAACAGGTGTAAACAAAACTTGCAATTACAGCTTATGGCCATAGGTGTCACCAAAGAGAATAAAACAGAGATCTTTGATATTGTATCTTTAAGTAAAAGTAGAAAAAAACAAAACATTACAAGTAAAAGTCATGGATTCAAACTGTTACTCAATTAAAACTACTCATTATGCAACTATCAATAGGATCAATATTCTACTATTCTGTTTTTATCAGTATTGAATATATGTAAGAGTAATTTAATGTTGTAGTTCTTCAATGAGGAGCCGATTTGAGATCATTTTTATACTACTGGGTTGGTGCCATAATACTGCAATATATACATGTAGAGTATTCCACATAGAGTTGGAATAAATTTGTTTTCAGACACAGTCCTCTGTTAATTCATTTTCATTGTGATATGTTTGGAAGAGAAAATATATACACTTTATCTGTCAAGAATAAATCACATTGTCACAATCATTTCATGGAAAGAGGTAAAAAAAATGTATTCCAACTTTATGGGTGACTGTGTATAAGCAGAACATGTGTTTTCATTTAAAAAGTAACTAGTAAAAGCTTTCTATAAGTAATAAATACATGTAAAGGAGTAAAAAGCACAGTATTTCCCACTGAAATGTAGTGGAGTAGAAGTATAAAATAGCATGTAGTACTCAATATGCTTGTCAAAATGGACTTAAGTACACTGTTACTGATCAGGCTGCATTAATACCGTTTAATCATGCAATCTGATATAACACAGTATATAAAACTAGCTTCAGTGTGTGCATTTCTGTACATTAATTATTTTAATTGTCAAGAATGTCAAGGGTGGTCTTATCAGTTTATTAACTAATCTAATCAGCACATCCACCTGAGTGAGTTTGTGTGTATCTGAAGGGTGTGTGCTGAATCCTGACTAGTTTCCGTCGTTAAGCTGAAGTACAGCTAATCACTTCACTGCTTCCCAGTGGACAGGCCTAATGCATTTAACCACTCCTGGGGGAGCCGCTACCTGACAGTGTAGAACGGCCTCTCTGCCCACTGTCACAGTATCTCTACTTTTTCTTTCTTTCAATTATTCTCCCAACCTTCTATCTAACTTTTCTTCTCTCTGTCTGTTTCCTGATTTCTATAAACCCTCGTTTCTAACCGACTGTCTTCTTTTCTTTGTTCCTGTCACTCGGTCTGCCTCTCTTGGTTCTCTGATTCCTCTGACAAGGTTCAGTCTAAATCAAACCTTGTGGAAAAATCTGAGAAGAAACTTTCACTTTCAGGTATGAATATAATATGATGAAAAATAAACAATGATATCACAAGTAGGGATGGGTACCTTTCACATTTGAACCGATACGGTACCGATACCCGGTGCTTTGAATCAGTATCGGTACTCAACGGTACTAATTTTCGGTACTTTTGCGTTTGTTTATGTGGTAATAAATGTTAATTTGTTTAATAATAAAATCTAAATTTTTCAATTCAACACATTTATTTCTCAAAATATAAACTTATATCAAAACAACTTATAACTTATTTATATCAAAACAATATAACATCCAGGATGAGCAGTGCTTTATTGTTGAGTGAACGTGCATTTTGTAACATGAAGGTTGCAGTGTTATCAAAGGATGCCGGAACAGAGGTTGGGAGGTGGATGATGCTGTCAACACAGAGGAGCGCTCTCAGGTGGCAAGTGCACGGAGGAAAAAAAAAAAAAGTGCACGTGTGATTTGTTGTGATGACGTCGTCGTAGCTGTGCGGCAGAGCACCGGTCAGACAGTTTTGTGGGCATGGCATGGTTGGAATAAACAAAGTTGAGTCGGGCTGCTCTGTGCACATATCGAGGATGACGCAAGAGTCTGAGGGATTTAATTTCAGCGAGGCAGTTTGGAGTAAAGTGGCAGGTAATATTCCTGAGTTGAAGAGCGGAGTATTAGCGGAGGACCAGAGATGCAGCAGCTAGCTGCTGTTAATGACTGGTCTACAGAATGGAGAGAGCAAACGGAGTATGGAAGGTCCAATCTGGAGGCAGACGAAGGCCAAGCCCGGGTACATACATTGGAGAGATAGGAGCTGGCGGCTAGCAGGCCGAGAGCCGGGCTGTTCGTCTCTGCGCCAGGGTGGAAGAGGGCAGCAGCTAGTGGCCGCGGTGAGCAGACAGGACCAGACCAGGAGGTAAATAAAAAAATAAGAAATAGTGCGATCGTCAGCACCCTTGTTAATCAAAGAAGTCAAATGAAAACAGGTTGAAATCAATGATCAGTTTAAAGTTAACGCCGTTTAGGTACCAAAACATGGTACCGTTTGATTTCACATGAATCGGTACTCGGTAGTACCGACGGAATTCGGTCTGTACCTATAAAAGTAGGGTTGAATATGGCAAATTCACCCGAGTCCATTTGAGCAAGACACACAACATTTATAGTTGATTACCATCTTTTTGTTATTGTTTTGGGTTATTTTTGTAACTGTTACAGATCTCTCTATGGTTTTGTGTTACTTTCTGTTGGTTTTTGGTCTGTGGTTTTCTTTTTTTTTGCCATTTTTTTTGTCATTCTGTGTGTCTTTGTAGTTGTTTTGCCCATTTTCATTTATGTTGTGTGTCTTTGTGCCTCTTTGCAGCTGTTTTCTATTTCTTTGTAGATGTTTTGTGTCTCTTTGTAAACTCTTGGTAATCAGTTATTGTTTCTTGGACATTTTGACTTTCTTTGTAGGCTCTCTTTAGTCATTTCATGCTTCTTAGTGGTCATTTTGAGTCTCATAGTTTTTTGTATCCCTTTGTAGTCATTTTGTGTCCCTTTGTAGTTGTTTTGTGCATCTTTGTGGTTATTTTGCTCCCTTTTCACAGTCGTTTTGTGTCTCTATATAATTGCGTTGTGTCTCTTTATAGTCATTCTGTGTATCTTTGTGATTGTTTCGCCTATTTTCATTGTCCATCCATCCATTTCCATCTGCTTATATGGGGCTGCGTTGCTAAGCAAGGCATACCAGACGTCCCTCTCCCCAACCACAATGTCCAGCTCCTCCATGGGGACCCTGCAGGCGCGTTCCCAGGCCAGGCGAGTTCTGGGTCCTCCCCGGGGCCTCCTACCAGTTGGACGTGCCCGGAACACCTCTACAGGAGCCGTTCGGGAGGCATTCTTACCAGATGCCCAAACCACCTCAGCTGGCTCCCTTCGACGCGAAGGGGCAGCGGCTCTACTCCGAGCTCCCTCCGGATGTCTGAGCTCCTCTCCCTATCTCTAAAGCCTGATTTCCACCGGGAGCGTTACAGCCGCGGAACGGCAGCGCCTCGGTCGCCGTTGCAAATCGCTGCCACTCTAATCAATGACAGCATTTCCACCGGGCGCGCTGCGGAACGTTACAGCAACGTCTCAGCCGCGGCTCTCTGCGAGCATTAGGTAGGACTTCTATTTTCTCCGCGAGCCGCTGCTTAACCGCGGAAATCTAAACAGAGCAGATTGCACCAGACAGGAAGTCCGACTCAGAATCAGCGTAATACACTTCCGCCCCCTTTCAAAATAAAACACAATAGGCAGTTCATGCAGCCTAAAACTACTTCACATCAAAATTATGTTATGACCGAGGCACCAGATCAGCAATCAATCAATCAAAGGGTATCAGAGGATCGGCGATACAGACGACAAGAGACTGATTGTTGAAGTGGAACAGCATACAATAATTTCTGAGATAAAACATATTGTTTTTATAAGGATAGATGGTCAGATCAACAGGTCTTTCACGTCAGAGAAGCTAAGTAAGCTGTTGGTTGTTGTTGTTGTTTACTTTATACACACAGTTTATCACGGGATATCGCGGTCTCCCATATGTTCAGGATTATCGCGTGTTATCATTATCTCGCGTGTATATGGCTGGCTTGCTATGCTGCCGTTCCGTGGCCGCAATGTAGATGGACCGCTAAAGAGAGCTTTGCCTTGTCACTCAGCTCCTTCATCACCAAAACAGTCCAGTACAACCGTATCACTGCTGACGCTGCACCAATCCGCCTGTCCATCTCACCCTCCATTCTCATTGTAGTTGTGCCGCTTTGTGTCCCTTTGCAGCTAGTATGTCTCTCTTTGTAGTCTTTTTGTGTCTCTTTGTAGTTGCTTTATGTTTCTTTGAGTCTCTTCCTGGTGAAGGCCAGGCGGGCCCCTGTGCCCAGTAGGCCCACTCAGTAATCTATTCATGTGAAATAGGATGTTCAACAAGTGCCAACAAGATTTATTAAAGCAAAGCAACAAGGCTGAACTTATAAAATATGAAAAATATCTAAAAGTCCAGATCAGAAAAGTGAAATAATTGATATATACATTTTCTGAATTATTTACCAGTAATTTGCATGTGCATTTTCAAAGACTTGTTTCATTTTCCTTGTCAGATACTCAAGAGTATTACACTCATAGGACTCCTTAACTTAATTGCTTTAATTTAATATATCAAAGAATATCCCGCTTTGATTGAAACAAATACCACAATTTTCATCACAGCTACAGCTTTAATTGCTTTCTCTCTCATCTCTTCCTCTTCTCCCTCTGTTTGTTGAAGTAAGACATAGTTCACTGCCATGAGACTTTTTCTGTTTTATGACGGTCTGGCCCTCTGTCTGTTGCACAGTGCTATCGTTTGGTCAATTGGACCGCGATGAGCTGGAATAATTGTGTGGGCCCCAAAATGTTCAGCTCATCGACACTGCTGAAACACTCTACGAATCTCCACTTTGAATCCTTCTATTTGAACATCCGCAGCAGCCTTTCTGTTACTGAAGTTATATAACGTGCACACGCACAGCAAGTGGGACAGGGATGATTCATCTAAATGAGCACCTGAGCATAAAACAGCGTCACTTACATCAAGGCTTGTGGCTTAGTAAAAGTTAGATGGCATTATAAGTAGTTGGAACAGGTGAAATTCACACATATAATGCATAATAATAATAACACCACAAATCTCTCTAAAGGCAATTTTTTTTTTGCTGTGCTGTTTGTGTGCCAGGCCATGCATTGTAAATTAACAATGGCGGCACTGAATGACTAACAACTGAGGAAAGCTACATACTGTTCCATTATTTTCGTCCCCATGTTCATTTATTTATAGCTCCATCTTAGGAGATTGCTAAGCACACAAAATACAAAAAATTCTGCATCTACTGCATCCTTCTCAGTATGTGAAAATGTGATTCACTGCTCTGAGCAAAAATCAAAGTGTAAATATTAATATTATATTTTCCTGCAGGGATAACCTAGCCTTCTTTTTCTCAGTTTTATTTCACCATTCATTTTATGGATAAGTCTGTTTTCATTGGATTCCATCACAGCCAAAATAATTCAGCAGGATTTATAATGCTGTTCTGGTTAGCCGAGAGTACATCAAATTTGTTTAAATTGTCAGCCTGCAGCTGAGGATAAAACTGGGCTCAGAATCGGCACCGTGACAGACTCTGTGTTAACAGTGTCAGTGACATAAACCTTATCGAATAGGCCTATCTCAGTAACTGTTTTTGAGTCCTCAAACATCTCTTCCTAGTCCCTCAAGCTGTGCGACATCCGTCCTCCTTTGGAGCTTTCAAAACCCCCTTCTGTCTCCTATATCTCGAGTATTGTTTCTCTCCATGATATGGCACGCTGCCTTTGATCCTTCTCTCTCGTGAGTCCCTGGATCCCTCATCTCCATCTCTGTTCAGCTTCTCTCTGTTTCTCTTCTCCTTCACTCTCACTCTCTCTCTCCTCCACCTCAGTTTGACCTTCAGTCTTCTCCTGGAAGGCTCCAGCTTCCTGCTCCCTACCTCTGCAAAGAACTGAAAGAGAAAACAACACTGTGGATTTAGTAGGATTATCTGCTTTAGCTAATTAGCAAGGTAATGTAACTTTTGTCTGCGGGAAGAGATGAGATGTTTTGTTTCTGCATTATCAAAGCTGTGTGGTGAGATAGAGCGATCATGAACAGAAGGCTAATTATGTTCTGGTATAGACAAATACCTGCGGTGGGTTGGCTACATGAAAAGTGACACCATTCCTTTATCTTAATGACCCATATTTATGGACTCAAGCAGATGAATGAAGTGTCTTAGAGTGCAGGGTCAGCTGTTGACAACCCTCGTGTTGACTTCACTGTGTAGGGAAGCGGGTACAGGCACATTTTCCTATGGAGTCACATTCCAATATATGGCAACTATAGAGTTGATTTCTACACCACAGTCGCATGACTTAAGAATCAATACCAATATGCTTCGGATGATCTTGGACAAGCTAACCGGTGGTTTTGACAAGCTAGCGAAACCGTAGTCTCATAAATTGTTTATTAACCTAATCTACAATCTACAAGAGTTTACAAGAGCACTGAAAAACACGACTAGAGGCTGTAGGGCGGACTAGTGAGAGCGCTCCCATCCGTGTCTGACGTGATGAGGTTAGGGTTGTAGTCTCATTTAGCCACTTGTATTTTATGTTGTACAACAAAATGTGAACATCTCTTCAGCTTGTGTAAACCACAGACCTTATTTCAGGAATCTAACCACACCCCATACAAAATCCTCATTGAGTTTGAGGGGTTAGACCCCAGGGCGCTAAAATGCTAACTTACCTCCTGGTTTAAGAATCCTTCCTGTGGCGCTCTATATGGCAACGTATTGGATTTAAAGCCAACGAAAGAGGTGAGCAGAAAAACGGAGAAGGGCAAAATGGAAACACTGCAGAAATGACGAGCAGTAATGTGCTGCCCACCGCTCCTTGCATGGTGTGTTCACTTGTGTGTAAAAAAAAAAAGGAAAAAAAAAGGATGGGTTAAATGCAGAGGTTGAATTTCCCACTTGTGGGATTAATAAAGTAATTAATCTAATCTAATCTAATCTGACCAGTGTGTCCATTGCTGGTGGCGCCACTTCACTCTTTGGTCTTTCCTCTTATTTACAGTCTTTTCTTATAGGTGCATTTCCACCACCAAGTGGACTTTTTTTTCTTTTTCTGTCTCATTATGTAAAATTCAGTATACTTGTCTGGTACGGTGTTTGCCTTCTGTATTTTCAGTCTGAAAATGTTTACAGTCCTAATAGCAATGTTTAACTTTAATATGTAACACTATCTTTACTAAATTAAGCACACATAGTCTGTTCTATGTCATTGGTTCCATGATTCCATAATAGAGTATTTTTCTTGGACAGTTGACATTAGTGACAGGGCTAGCTAGCGGCAATGATCAGTCTCATTGTTAGCTAATGCACTAATCCATCCTTACAACTGCCTACACAGTGTGGGACATTTTAGTTAGAAAGTAATTTAGTCAGTGTTATGTGTCCTTGTTCATCAGTCTTGCAGAGATGGACGGCCATGCAATAGATCATCATTGAGATGTGTGAAATGAGTTTCTGGCCTTTTGACTTCCTCATTACCTGTCCTTGGATAAAAATTAAGTGCCCAAGACGCTCGTAAAGGAGCACCTTGGTTTGTGAGTCATCGGAGAAGTCATTTGTAACAAGACATCATAGCGAAACTGTAAAGATTATTACTTTATAAATCAATGATTACTAAAGATATTAATTATGATTAATTAGACAATGTTCTTGCAATGACAGAGACTGTATATTTTAAAGAGAGGAGCTAAGGTGGACTCCTGCTGAGAGCGGATTACAGGAAACTTACTGTTCTCTAGATTCTTAATTGAGAAGCAACGTTTGGCAGAGAACGATGAATAAGTGCTTTAATGAGGGAAGACGATTGTAGCTGGAGGGATGAAGAAACAAATAAGGTGAGAGGTAGCAATGTTATCCACAGAATTAGATTCTATTTGTAGTGGTAGCTGAGTGGGGGGGCTTCCTAGACTCCTTCCATGCTTGCTTATAACTTATTTGAAGACTTGGGTCTCTGAGATTGACAGTGTTGTGCTAAGAACATACAAGCCTCTCCACATGGGTGTTTCTTCTTCTATGCATTTTGGCATTTTAGTCTATGAGAAAATGTGCCTACTTCTCACTCAATGTATTACTTCAGTGAACATCTTCCTAACGGGTTTATGGTCTCAATCACTAGTTTAAGTTGAATTCAATACAGCATGATGTTCATTTTGTAAATTATGATCATATTTTAAGTAAAATAGACGATAAAGCAGGGTATGCTTTAGGGCAGGGCTACCTTGTGACTGACAAGGTGACACCACCACAGCGATCTGTCAGTCAGGATAGAGGTGTAGCGATGCTTATGGCACTGTGTACATTTAAATAACGATGAAAATGTTTTTGGTTTACCTTGAATTACAATTAAGCTAATTTTGTATAGATGGCTGTCCATAGTTTGAGTTGAGTTCTTAGTCTCTTCACAGACGGGTTTACACAAGAATGCAGCTGCAATGAAATAAGATTTTACACTTTTTAAACAATTAAAAAATGTAAAAATCAATATGTGTTTGCCGATTTTGATATTGTGGCAGGCCACAAATAAATCAATGAATGGGCAAACATTGGTTGGATACTGCTTAGAGCTGAGAGAGGAAAACTAAACCAAGGAAGACATGTACAGTAATCATATGAGAGAGGGAGCGTGGGAGAGCAAATGTAAATTATTTAGTTTGTGTAAATAAGAGTGTGGCGTTAGGATTTGGGATTCAGACATTAAAGTCAATTTGTTGCTGACAGGACTTCCCCACTCTTCCATCCCACCTGCGTGCCACATTAACACCAATATGACCTCATCACTAAAGGAAGACAACCGCATCATCTCAACTCAAATTAAAGAGCAGCCAAGCAAAATCAGAATGTTTATCTAGCGGCAAAGGCAGCATTTGGGTAGAAAATGGATTTTAGAAGTTGGGGAAAAAACTCATTTGTGCCTTTAGTAAAATGCTGTTTCAAAATATGAAAAAATAATTGAAGCATTTCTTGCTCATTAAGTTGGTCGTTCTCTTTCTACATGTGAATCGTGAAATCAATAGAGGAGCAGAAACAGTGAAGAGAGGGAGACAATTAAATATTTAACATTTATATAAAAAAACATTGGCTGGTTTCCCATGTTGGCTGAGCAGTCTTTGTCAGTGCTTTGTGTCTTATGATTCTCAGACTATTCACGTTCAACATTTAGACTCTACTTTTTGTTGCCGTAATGCTGTCTGTGATGAAACATGATTAATCACACAATAGACACATTTTATAAAAAATATCACTGTTACGGAGATCATTAGTAGCAAATTCTTTCACAGTTACAAGGAATGTCCAAAACCAATTTTAAAATGAGACTGACAAGAAACAAACTATAAAAAGCAACATTTTCCAAAGAGTATGTGTTTAACCTTTTTTTTCACACATTATTGGCAACAAAACTGTTGCAGCAGTAGGCAAGTGTACAGAGACGAGGAGGGGGAGGAATAATATTAATAGTGTGCAGTGGCAGGCAGGCACACTAAAAAGCCAACAAAATAGCTTTTAATTGATGAGATAAAAAATGATTGGCCAAAGCAATTCCTCCGATGTGTGCTGAAGCCCCGAAATCATGCTTGATGACATATGCACCCAAATGTGAGTGATGCAATTAAAAAGAAATACATTAATAATTTTAAAACTAATGCACTCTTGTAACAGATTTATTTGGTAACACTTTATATTAAGGTCCTTGTAATAACCATTAATTAACAAGTAATAAGGCCCTTGTAAGTTCTTATAAGATGCATATTAACATTATTGTGTGTTTATAAGCTTATATAAGTGTTAATAATGGCATTACAAACACCCATGACCCACCCATTATGTCTTTGCCATGCCTTTATTAATCTTATTTTGTTTGCTTATTGATATTAAAATATACTTTATTGCTCATCTATTATAAGTTAACTATAAGTTAACTATGCTTTTTGCAACTACCGGATCTAAAGCGAGAACAATGCCTTATTACTTGTTAATTAATGGTTATTAAGGACCTTATTATTAAGCGTTACCATTTATTTTAATTGCAAGATACATTTGAAAGCACTGTTGATGTGTGTTCAAGGTGTTTGTGTGTATTTCCCTCTGCTCAAACATGCAGAGCTACAATGTTGGACAAAGCAAGTGGACAAAATAATAACTGACGCATAGAAGGAGAGACTCAACAGATAACAACCAAAAGTTTCCAACTCCCTGTTCCTTTGTCAGCTGTGGTTTTGTTTTCCTCGCTACCTCTCTCAATCTTCCTCTATCACTCCATCCCTCCCCCCTCTGCAGAGCGTGCAGGTCAAAGGTCGCCACCTGGGTGTTTGTGTAGTGCTCCATTATTCCCTTTCTTGCCAGACTGCATGCAAATGTACTCAGCAGCTCTTTGTGTGTGTCTGTACTGTGGCACTCAGCAGAATGCTTAGTTTACAGGGTATTCATGTGTTGTTGCTTTGCTTTTATGAATGCACCAACGTCAGCATTACACACTAAAGTCCATGGACTTTCAAAGTTATAACAATGTTTCACTTTTCTGCATTAAAATGCCTAAAAACCTATGTTATATATTTTGTTGAGTCCTGTACACAGTCCTTAAATTATCCTAAATGTAAAACAGTTTTAAACCTATAGAGAAGGTTATGTTATTTTAATCAAGGTTACAGTCAATCAATTACTGTACATTTGGTCACCTGCCATTGATCTCATATACTGTACCCTTAGCATATGCAAAAGCATTGTGGTTGCCATTAGCTGTTTCCAGTTTAAGTTCTGAGCCCCATTACTACAATACACTTTAAGATCTTGGTCATATTTTAGCTGGATGAAGGATTTTGGTTATCAGGCATTAGGATCTTTAGTCATCAGAGTAACAAACTGAGCAAACGGTAGTGGCAGCTCGGCCTCTCCGGACCTGCTTTTTCAGCCAAACCATATTGGAAAAACATTGATTTTACTGAAACTACTTTTTTCAGTGTTTTTATTGATTTTATTTACCTGGTCCATTTGATTCTAGAGAGGAGGAGACCTCTGAGGAAAATTCGGCTTGTAGTAAAAACCTCCTTAACAATGACTACTTACTCCAAACAACAACAACAATAACTCCCGTGATGCCACACTATTTCATAATGTCACTGTAACATCACTTGAAATATTTAGCTTGTGTTTTTGTGTGACCAGTCCCAGGAGCAATTCATCACTCTGCATGTTTAACATATGCTTCTGCAGTGCTTGTATAAGAGGGGTTAAAAAAATCAACGTCTGAATTAGATAAGATGCTTTTGTGTATCTCAAAATTTCATGATTTTGCATTTACCTGGGTGGATGTTATGAGAAATTAAACACTCAAAATGTGTCATGTCATTTGGCAAACTCCTACAGCAGCATATTAGGATAAGGCATTATTACTGTTATTATTATTTTATTATATTATCATTACACAAGCATAAATGTGAGCTCACACAGACAGGCACACACACATGCTGGGCCCTTCTTATCTCCCCCTTGTTGTTCTCTGGAGAGGAGGCCAGCACTTGACACTTCATGGCCATTTCATGCTCAGCTCAGTTCAGCTCTCTTCTCCCTTCCACCCTCTCTCGCTCTCATTGGAGGGTTTCCACTCAAAATGCAAAGAAACGGGCGAACAAGAAGGTTAGCGCATTTAAATGAAAGTCTATTCATTCTGTCCATTTTTTCCCTCCGCTCGATCCCCTATCTGTGTTTCATTTTTCATCCATTTCACAGTTTTTTTTCCTCTCTTGCTCATCCCTTCTTTTTATTCATGGTTCTACAGACAGCAGCCCATTCTTCTTTTCCTCTCCTCTCCTCTCCTCTCCACTCCTCTCCTCTCCTCTCCTCTCCTCTCCTCTCCTCTCCTCTCCTCTCCTCTCCTCTCCTCCCTCTCCTACTCCTCTTCCTCTTGACATGTGAGTATGCACTCAAGGAGCATCACAATCCTTTATCTTTACGAGCGGCCTTCTCTTTGTCTGTGTGACTGAGTTGTGTGTGTGTGTGTGTGTGTGTGTGTGTGTGTGTGTGTGTGTGTGTGGACGCTGGTTAGAGTGGGCTGGTGGGGGTGCAGGCGAGCCGCAAATGCTCCAAGAGCCATATTCAAATCTCATTTCACACTGCTGAGGGTGAAAAGACCTGACACAGCACTCTGTGAGAAAAAGGAGAAGAGGAAGAGAAAAGAGAGGGCGAGAATGAGAGGAGTAGTGGAGGGAGGAATGTGAGAGATGGGAGGGAAGTGATGGTAAAGACAGCGCTGAAAGTGGAGGAGGAGAGCGAGGGATACGACGTGGGAGAGGAAGAGAATAATGGCTGTTGGCATTAAGCTACCTACAGTATGGCAAAGGAGCAGAAAGAGAGAGAGAGAGAGAGAGAGAAAAGAATGAATAGCACACAGCTAAAAAGGGAAGAAGAAGAGGAGGATGGAGGGACAAAAAGAGGGTTGAGAGAGCAGAATATCATCAGAGTGAGGAAGAAGTTTTGACGTTTTTCTCGCTGTCAGCAAGCGTTGTATTTTTGTTGCAATCTCTTTTTCTATTTCCAAAATTACATCTCTCTACTCCCTCCTCTTTCCTCCAGGTGAGGCTCTGTCTCCCTCCTCCTTCTTCTCTTTCACAGCGCACCTCCTTCTCACTCTTGCACAATGTGCATGTTTATGCAAATGAGGTAATTAGGAAGCTGCTTGGCTTCCTTGGAGCTCTTTGAGAGGTTTGAGAAGAGGTGTGAAGAGGGAGAAGAAGAGAAGTGGACGGATTCAGGCCTTGCTGTTTGTTTGAAACAATGTTTGGCTGTGAGTGTGTGTGTGCATCAGCATTACACATCCATATATTATCACATATTCCCTTTAAAGCTCTGTATGTCTCTGTTTGAGTGCAGTTCAATATGCTTCCCCTATAACTCTATCACTAACTCTCTTTTTGCATGAGAAGAAGCTACAACTGTCCTGAAACACTTCAGCTCTCTTTCTTTTCCTCTCCTCCTTTTTGTCTCTTTCTCCTCCTCTTCCTCCTCTCATCTCCTACCTTCTTTCTGTCGCCCTTGCTTACAGCCTTCCCTCTTGCTATGTTGTCTTCTTCTGTTTCTGTCTCTTCTGTCTTGCTCGCCTCAGTCCCCCAAGTTATATTTTCCGCCCTCTAACTTATTTTTGTCTTCTTTCATCCACATTTTTTCCTATGCAATTTGCTCCTCTCTAACCTCTACAATCTTCTCTTATTTCTCTTATTCAATCTATTTCTCCATCCCTCTTTCCCCCGGTTACCCCTCTCGTTTCAGCCTTCCTTCCTTTTCCATACCTTACAGTAAATGTTCTATGATGGCGTCCAAATCTCGGGTCAAAAGAAGTTAGCCTTTGTGCTTTTCTCTCTGTCTGCTTTTCTTGTTTTGATCCAAAGTGTCTTTTTTCGGCTCCAGATTTGACTGGAGTTAAGGCTGATTTTAGCTGAAAATAAGATAATCAAAAATAACATAAACTTATTTACAGCGGTGCACTTTCACCCATTTCAGCTTTTTTTTTATTACTGACTAAAATGTATTAAATACAATATATCAAAATGTTGAATAATATGTTTAATGTTTAATTTCCAATAGTATGTATGTATATATATATATATATATATATATATATATAACGTCACAACATAGTGGATCTTATATATATTATGCTCTTTTTTCTGAAAATTGATATATTTAATTTTATTAATTTATCAAATATTTTCTATTTGTTTTCTATTCAATTTTTTTTATAAGTTTGTTGAAATCCCCCGTTGAATATAGAGCCCGACCAATATGAGATTTTTTTAAACCGATATCAATGCTGATTTTAGATGGGGAAATTCTGATATAGCCAATATAGTAATTTTTTGAGCTGGAATAAATGTAAACCCTTTTTATGTGGATTGTGCACTGATATTTTACCACTCTGTAAATGTACCCAGAGAGCTGCTTTCTGAAACATAAATATTTATTAAATAATATTTAACATTGTTGTATATGATTCTACAAACAATGTATTCCATTTAAGCCAAATATATAAATGATAACTGAGAAAATAAAGAATAAATAGGAATAAAATAAATAGCAAAATAAACATAATTTCAGTCAATTGCTGACTAAAAATAATAATAATCATAATCAGAATGATAAAAAATAATAAAAAATAAACAAATCAATAGCTTACACCATTTCTAAATGATGCCAAGCAACGTTTTCTGCATTTTATGTATTGTGTAAAAAAAGTTTTCACATATTGGACAGCATATACACCGATAGAGATAGGACAATATTGACAGATAATAGACAATATTGGCAGATAATATCAGTCAAGGGATATATCTGTCGGGCTCTATTAATTTGTTTAGTTCATTAAATGCATGACTTTTTCTAAACCAATGAGTAATTGTGTTCAAAACGCTCAACATTGACGATGATTGTGATTTTCCCATAATCCAGCAGCTCTAACTGGAGGTATAACTCCTCATATATGCTGTGTAGAGAGCGCACATGCAAACACACAAACTGATATGTGTGAGCATAAACATACTCCGACATAAACCCATTGTATGTTTCAGTGGCAGAGCAGTAAACCTGCATAATGAGACCTGTACATGCATAAACATGGACATGCACTCACATACGTGTGCTGTCAGGGCAGCTCTCATCTCTCCTGCTTGCCTCCTCGGGCTTCATATCAAGGCTTTTGCCTCTTTCTCTCTTCTCACGACGCTCTCTTTGTCTCCTGCTCTCTCACACACAGACACAAAGTTCCCCACAAACACATGCCTGCACACGCGCACGCCACCTCGCGCCATTTCTCTCCGAGTTTTCAAACTTTGGATGGCAGCTTCCTGTCAGGGCATGAAAGCAACGGGAAAGAGATTTCTAAAAGGAGAGGAAGAGACGTTGAAGAGACAGGGGGAGAGGAGATAAGGAGTGCTGACAGATGTTCGACTCAACGCTTTTTGCCCCGCAGAGGAGAAAAAGAGGAATGGATGTGTCGTTACTTCTCCTCCTCCTCCATCACTTCCTCTTCCCTCTCCTCTCTGTTCCTCTCCTCCCCTTCTTGTTTTCCCTTGTAAAGCCCACGTTAAACAGAATCGACTTCATTCCTTTGATCTTAAGGCAATGATGCTTTTAGGGAACTTTAAATAGAATCCAACAAAACGCAGCAGAATAGACGCCTAGCCCCTCACACACAGTGATGCTGCAAGATTCAAGTGGTTTCATGATTCACAAGCAAGTAAAACCTAGAGGAAGGGAGGCTGAAGGCTTCACACTTCAACTAAATCACAAAGCCTCTCAAAAAGAAGTCACACAGCCTCTCTCCCTGTTTAAATTAGGAGGATAATAGCGCTTCTAGCCAATTAAGGAACACCTGTGACAATGATAGCACCCACTGTCCTCATTACAGTTACTTACTAGGTACCGTGTGTGTGTGTGTGTGTGTGTGTGTGTGTGAGAGGGTAGAGGACATCGTAGAAAAAGCACAGAATCTGATGGAAGGCAGAGTCTTGCACTGGAGCTGTACTGTATGTCATTTTTTCACATTTAAAGCTTCCATTGAGGTTTTGAGGTTTCAGAATGAAGCTTCGTCATCACACTTGATAAAATAAAATATTTTTATTGCAGTGATTCATCGGATTAGTCGAGTTAGTCTTTTGTTATTAAAACCACTTTCTTTAATGAATAAGATGAGTCAATTTTGTCACAACACAAGTGTGTGCCTCCCTCTGCAGTGAAAATGTTTTTTTGTTTTTTTTTAAATGCTGAACGCTATGGGTTGAAGCAGAATATTTTGTAGATGAAAACATACTGTAAATTAAATCAATTAAATAAATAAAATAAAATAATAAAAAATAAATTTTAAAAAGCGACAACAAAAGATGTATAATATACTATGTGTAATTATATAACAAATAGATACATTTAAATAAATAATATACAAATAATGAATAAAAATAAAATAAATTATAAAAGAGATTAAAAAAATATAATATACAATATATAAGTATATATGCAATAAAAACATATAAATAAATAGTATGCAAATAAATACAAATAAATGGCAAATCAATCAATAAAATATGATCAACTAAGTTGTATCGAGTTTACTTACCAACCTTTTGGAATTCTATCTTTTATCTATTCTTAAATCAATTTTTACTTTTGAGCAACGTCCTTGGGATTGTTTGGCTCACACAAGTCGAAAAACAATCCTACGCAGCTTCCACTGGAGATAGTATTATTATATTACTATTATCTTACTAATAATCATACTAATAGATAATATGATACTAATAAGTATCATACTAATAATAATATATGTGGAGCCTAATATTTATCTGCAACTGTGCAGAAATATGTTGTTTTAACAGAATGAATATGCAAAAAAAAAAAAGAAACTGGCTCATTCGAATATAAATGAAGCTTTGAACGCACTGAAAAATTCGGTACAGCCCTATGTTACACACACACAGACACACAGACACACAGACAGACACACACCAAACCCACATGCACTTAGACAAACTGCCGTGTTATACGTGCACCTGCAGCCGTGCAGCAGTCTGTCCCTAATGTGAATTGATCGTCCTTAGTCCCCCTGCCACTGTCAGTGTAGTCAGCAAAGAGCAGACAAGTGCTTGATCTGGTTTGCAGCCTGCAAACACACACATACACACACTCACCAAAGCTGACAGGCTTCAGTAGAAGCACTTGCACGTCCCCTATAAGATTGACCGTTTGTTTTATTTGGCACGCCTACAAGTATGAGCTCCCTCTGCCTCACACATGGGCGGCCTGAGGGAAATGCATGTCATTTATCAGGGTGAAAGAATGACAGCAAGAGCTCTAATAGTAAATCATTGGCAGCATTATTGGACCTCCCCTCCCTCGCCAATATGGATTTGTGTTGGGAAGCTGGGGGAGCCTGTTATAAATCAGTCAATAACACACAGGAGTGTGTGCACACAAACTTCCACAAAGCATGGAAGCACAAACCCCCTCCCCACTCCACTTCCACTGACACATCTACACAAACACACACAGCCACCAACACATCAGAGATGATAATAAATGTGGTGATAACCAGCCTGTGACAGCATTTGAGTTTTTCTTGTGTGGATCACCCGCGGTGTCAATTCTGCTTCCTGTCCTTTGCAGTCCTCTGCTCTAATCATGAATCATGTTCGACAGAATAAACAGACAGAGAATATAATGTCATTGCATCCTTGTATACAAAAAAGCTGAATTCAGCCTTGTTTTGGGGTTAATTACAAAGCTTGGAAATGTGGACCTGAGCCACTAAATTAGTGATCACAGTTAGGAGAGTTGCATGTTGCACATCATGTTGGATCCAAACCAGAGAGCCACACAAATAAAGAGCT
Organism: Centropristis striata; assembly: GCF_030273125.1. Lineage (NCBI taxonomy): Eukaryota > Metazoa > Chordata > Actinopteri > Perciformes > Serranidae > Centropristis > Centropristis striata. Next base: position 23,646,966 of record NC_081529.1, on the reverse strand, counting down.
TATGTGTCCTCTAGCAGCTTTTGATTTAATTGCTTTTTCAAATTCACTTCATGTTTATAAAACATAAATCTGTTAGTGATGTAGTTGGTAGTTGATGATACCAAATCTAGCATGAGCGGAGAAGAAGGAGTGAGCCAGCAGTCTAAACTCAGGGACAAATTACTGAATGGGTCTACTGGACACAGGCCCATCTACATAAAAAACGACTAAATGTCACTCAAAGAGACAATTCCCAACCAGGAAGATAAAAGATGACAACGAAACATAAAATACCTACAAAGTTACACAAAAAGAGTAGAAAGATACCAAAACAACTACAAAGAGACACAAAATGACAGTTGGGCTCAAAGTGACTACAAAAGACCAAAAAAATAAATCCATTACAGAGATGTAAAAGGACTGAAAAGAGACACAAAGAGACACACAATGACTATGACAGAGGACATAAAATAACCACAAAGAGACCAAAACATCTACAAAGAGATGTGAAAATGACTAAAAAGGGACACAAAGAGACACACAATGACTATGAAATGATGCACACACACACAAAAAGACCAAAACAATTATGAAGCGACACAAAAACATCTACAAAGAGACACAAAATGACCAAAAAAATAAACAAAACAAAACTATAAAAAAACAACAACTATAGAATCCGTGTAGGATAGATCACCAGAAGAGAAAGGCAACACTGCATGGTGACATTATTTGAACCTGCTTTCAACTGGAAGATGCTGACTCAACATTAAAAATGCCCAGTGAGCTTCATAAATATACTTTTTACCAAAATGGAACAAGTTGAACAGAAATTGATTTAGGTGTGAATGAACGAATCATTTTGGGAAAAGGAAGAAATTACATTTACAGTGGAATGGGGAAATGAAAGGTGATGTCAGGTGGTTACAGCATCATTGTATAGCTTTTATAATAAGGTGCTACACCATACTGCCATGAAGTGGACTCCTTAATAGAGCTGTTTGTGGTCTTTAGTTAACGTCTAGCCTCCGCACGCTCTGTGCAGCGAGCCGTGATCCAATTTGTAGGTCCTAGCCTCCACTCGCTTCTCTCCAGCTCATTTCCCAGCCTGTCTGTCTTCCTGCCGTCCAGTGAATTCATATTAATACACCTGAACTTCAGCATGACCCAAACTGTGAAATCTGTTAGCATGCTTATAGTTTGAGCCCCTTCTCCGGCTACAAAGTATTGTATTAAAAGCATGTCACACAACAGAACACTCATGCTGACTTAAAGACACAAAGATGTGCTTGATATCCGCTCAAACGGTGCAAGGATAGTCTCGGCTGCTTGGCTAAAGCTAATGCTGTTAAAACAGATTAGGCTGATGGGGCCACTGCTCCAGTGTAATCGACTGGCAGACACTCTTTAAACATGATTTCTGACACAGAGCTCAGTATCCTCTTCATCATATGACGGGGGAAACAGAGTTACTGAGAGAGAGGGAATTAAAAAAAAGGAGGAAGACGTAAAGGGGAAGAAGAGCTTCAGAGAGAAGTATAAAGAGAGTGAAAGCAGGAGAAAGGGGCAGCGGAGAGGATAAGAAGACGAGATGAAGTGGAGGGAGAGGATGGGTAGAAATCAAGACGGATTAAGTAACTGAAATGGAAACTGGAAATTTAGAATTCCAAAAGGCAGAAGAGAGATTAAAGAAGAATCAAAGCAAATCTTTCATCCGTTCCTCAGATCAAGAAATTAATTGCCAAAAAACTCTATATCTGACAACATACACATTAAAGTAGAGCTGTCGTCTCCATTCAGAACTTTGAAAAAAGTTGTCTTGACTAAAAGGGGGTTTACTGACTGCCGACACATGAGGGCTCAATGGATGGACAATACATTCTGACTCTATCAGCTGTTTCTAGATTGTCAAATGTTGGACATTTTTAACCATACTGTAAAAAAAGAAAAAGTTGTTTTCCAGAAATTTACTTTATTCTTTTAGAGGGTTTTTTCTGCTCCCCTCGCCCACAGCAGTACATTACTGAGCTTTAAAAAAAAGTATATTACTTTTATTACAAATAGTAACCATAAAATGGAAGTTGAAATCTTGAACTAATATAATGGGACATTATAGATTTTTTTTTTTACAGAATTATCCAATTGCTTAATGGTCTTGAATGTTAAATTACAGGAACTTCTATGTAAAAATATAAATAATTCACATCTCACTGCCAAATGTAAAATTGAGACAGCTCTGTATTTTGTTACAGTAAAACTTTAAAACTGAATAAAATAAAAAAACTTTTAAATTGAATGTAAAAACAAAAAAATCATAAAAAAAACACCAAAAGTTGCCAAAACACTTGAAAGTAAAAATAACAACAACCTTTAGTTATTCTACAGATAAATATATTTTTAATGTTAAAATGTTACTGTATATTATCCGTATTTTTAAATAAAATACATGTACAATAACTTAATGTACTGTTATTTGATGATAAGTGTTTGGCAACTATTGCTGCCAGATATCTTACAGTTTTTTTAAAACAATAATAATATTATAATATTATTTTTAAATAATAATGGTTCTCCGTTCAAATGATAAATATTAATCTAAGTGTTATTGAAGTGTTTATTTAATTTAAAATACCCTGATGCCTTGTAAAATTATGAAAATAATTATAAATGCTAAAAATATTATTGTAATTTAAATCCTATAATATTACACAATTGTACAATTGAAGAACATGCAATAAATTATTATTTTTCACACACCAGTGTGATGCCAGTACTGAAGTGTGCTCTTTAGTGTATGTGTATTTTATTTTCTTGCCTATGAACCAACACCAAATCAGAAAACATCTGTAAATGTCACATCTTTGTGAAAACTGAGTGAGCGGGTTTTAGGAAGAAATGTCTTTAAAATGGTTGGTGAATGAGGTCCAATGTGTGATTATGCATACACTGCGAAAAAGCCAACTTGTATTTTTTGGCCTAAAACAGTGATTTAAGTTGGTAAAACTTGGAAATATAAATTATTGACATTTAGGGCAATAATGTAAGTTAGCACAACAAAGGAAGCCAGTTGTCTGGTCAAAAACAAGTTGGTGAGTTGTTGTTACTTATATCTTTAAGTTGGGGTTCACAACAAGGGACAATAGTTCTGCTAACTCTTATTTCTTTGTTGTGAAATGCGGGAAAGCGGTGAAATCATTAGCGAAAGCTAGCGGCTAACTGATGCTAGCGGCTAACTGATGCTAGCAGCGAACTGATGCTAGCGGCTAACTGATGCTAGCGGCTAACTGATGCTAGCGGCGCTGCTTGTTACAGCTACAAGAGTAGCCATTAGCGCATCAATGCTAACTCAAAATTGTGGTCACAACATTAGCTGACATTTCATAGCAGCGTTACAATCGTGCCAATTCAGCACATTGCAGAAGTTAGCAGAAGTAAGGATTAAAAGTTATTACAATGTAAAATTATAAGTTAGTACAACTTACAGTTGAGTTGACAAAAATCTGAATTCAGAGTTAAGCAAACTCAAAAACAAAACTTAAAATATTTAGTTTGATTGTCCAACTTAAAATTTTATCGAAGTTTGTTGCCTTGAAATATGCAGACTTCAGAGCAGCAACACATGGTTTTATCTGAGAGTGAGCAGGTGATAAGGATGAGACTAATAGGTTGAGTGATGGTTAACATTGTTTTTAGGCTGATTGTTTTGCACAGTGTTCTGTGAAATGTCAATCAAAGGCATTTATAATCTTCATTCTAAATGATTTACAAGTGATTAATCATTCTCTTTATGAGCCATTATCTCCCTGTTAATGATCTTGTAACTTTATTCTGAATTGTGCTGCACTTTGTAAAAGTCTGTATCAACACGAGCAATATGAATGATTCATTGATCCTCCTTCTGATGTTTAATAATAATAATGAGGATTGTGATTTTACCGCAATGACTGTTTGCAGAAACATGATGAATTAGTGGATGCAGACGTGCGTAATGTCAGCCGTTCTCTTTGAGAACCTCGTTGGTGTGCCAGTCTGTGAAACTGCACTTATTTTGGCTCCTCATCGAGAGGTCTAATGAGTGGTGCACTGGTCACCACTCTTATGCAAATGTATGTTGAAGACCGTTTCTATATTCATTTATAGCCGTCTATGAGAGTGGAGATGGAGCTTGTGCACATGTTAGCAGCTCCATAATGAGAACAGAATCAGGTGTATGTGCCACTGTATAAATCTGACTTAAAGAATGAATGCAAATTTCTGTTCTGTCTACGAACACAGTTTTAGGCCCTGGAGTCATGGGATTCAGTATAAAATATAACTTAATACATCTTTAAATATCATCAGCCTGGTAATAAAGATTTTTAACTATTTTTAACTACAGTATATTAACAAGTTATAATTACCTTTGTGGAGTTGAGAAATGTGACAACCTGTGGTTTCAGTGTGGACCAATGAAGAGATAATTCCACAGAACATATGGCTGTGGGGCGCCTCTGGCTCAGACTGGAGGGATTTGGCTCAGGCAGCAGGTTAAAGTCCCACATGGACCAGGTACGTAGGCTGGACTGGCACTGCAGAGGTGCCCTCGAGCAAAGTTCTGAACCCCTAACTTCTTGGAGACTTTTCAATCAGCCTCATCATTCTGACATTTCCCCATATTAGGTGTGAAAAAATGATAAACAGATATCAAAAGTTGAAAAGGTGGCAAAATAAAACAAAACAAAAAAAACACAGCATCAAAATTCTGCTTCAAATATTCCCAGTTTTCCTGAAGCTTTCTAGCATTTTGACGAGTCACTTTTTTGAGTGTTTTGGCTCCGCCCACTAGTTATTTCCCCTCGGCCTCTGTTCCTATACAGTAGTATAGGAACAGAGTAGTTCTCAACCTTTTTGAGTCACGACCCCCAATTTAACATGCATGTTGTCTGCGACCCCCGCTCACTGAACAGAATCTCACACGCACAGTTCAGATCACCCAAAAAAGAAACAAAATGACCAAAAAAGGGAAACAAAATGACCAAAAAAGCCACAAATTGACCACAAAAGATAAAAAAAAAACCACAAAATGACCAAGAGAGACACAAAATGACCCAAAAAAGAAACAAAATGACCAAAAAGACACAAAAAAAGATACAAAATGACCAAACAAAGGAAACAAAATGACCAAAAAAGACACAAATTGACCACAAAATGATCAAAACAACACACAAATTGACCAAAAAAAAAACATTAAGTGAACAAAAAGACTAAAACACATTAACACATGAACACTTTTACAGTGGAGACAGAGCTGACATCCAAAATGATTTGGCGACCCCCAGAAATCATCTCGCGACCCCAATTGGGGTCCCGACGCCAAGGTTGAGAACAGCTGCTATACAGGTACTTTTGTAGCGGCTAACTAACAGAGTCCGAATGTGACAACAGACCGACGCAGCAAGCAGTGTTGCCAACTTGGCAACTTTATCGCTATATTTAGCGACTATTCAGACCCCTCCAGTAACTCTTTTTAAAAAAAAAAAGCAACTAACAACAAATCTAGCGACTTTTTCTGGTGTTATTGGAGACTTTTGGAGACTCGTTACTCTTCTTAATGAGTAGCAGGCGCCGTCCCAAAGCTCTCACAAGCGGCCCAGTCCTCCCGCAGCAGTCTCCCCCAGCTGCAGTCAGCAGAGCAGGAGATGTTAACCCCTCATCGTACAGCTGGCACCAGTCTGCAAATAAATCACGCATGTGCAAAATTACCACCTCAACCTTTTCTCATCAGCCTCGACTAGCTCAGAAAAGTACCTACACTGTAAAAAATGTCTGTAGATATTACGGTGAAAAACTGCTTAACCATGACAGTAAAAGACCGTAAAATGATAAATTGGTTAATTCAGTTTCAGTAACAATGAAACACCGTAAATATATATATCAGCCAAAACAGTATTTTAAAATTTTTTTAAATACATTACCTCACTGTAAAATACACTGGCACCGTGTTTGTAGCAAAAATATACTGTAATATATATTAACAAGCCATCATTTTTGCATTTATATTTTAAAATAATTTTTCTCTCTTTTTTGTTAAATGTACTAAACACCATATCTCTAGCAGAAATATAATTAAATATTTAATGGTAAAATCCTTAATTCATGCATCATTTATTATATGGCAGAACAGCGTTTCTTTTGATGGAAAAACGTTTTATTTTTTACGGTATATATGGAATAAAATGGCCATCTTAAATGGGAAATCAACAGTGCTAAAAACATTTTTTTTTTTTTTTTTACAGTGTAGCCGATGCAGTTACTTTCTGAGCCGCTACCTGAGCCGCTAACCGGTGAATTTGGGCAGATCTTGGGAGGATCCTCTCTCCCAAGCCAAACCTATACTCACTAGACTCTATGGCTCACTAGAGCAGCTATTCTCAACCTTGGGGTTGGGACCCCAATTGGGGTCGCGAGATGATTTCTGGGGGTCGCCAAATCATTTTGGAAGTCAGTGTTCATGTGTTAATGTGTTTTAGTCTTTTTGGTCATTTAATGTCTTTTTTTTTGGTCATTTTGTGTCTTTTTTGTGTCTTTTTTAGATCATTTTGTGGTCAATTTGTTTTTTGGTCATTTTATTTCCTTTTTCTGGTCATTTTCTGTCTTTTTTTAGTCATTTTGTGTCTTTTTGGTAATTTTGTTTCTTTTTTGGATGATTTTGTGTCTTTTTTGGTCATTTTGTTTCTTTTTTGGGTGATCTGAACTGTGCGTGTGAGATTGTGTTCAGTGAGCGCGGGTCGCGGACAACATGCATGTTAAATTGGGGGTCGCGACTCAAAAAGGTTGAGAACTACTGCACTAGAGGAAAAGGTACCTAATGGAAATGCACCTTGATGCATATGCATATTATGGGCAAGTGACAGAATAATCTCAACAGTAATGAAAAATAGAGTTTCCCCAAGGGGACAAATAAAGCAGGTTACATTATTATTATTATTATTATTATTATTATTATTTTCAGGGGTATATCTGCCCACTTGCCTGGTCTGTGATCCATAACAAATGTCTGGGCCAATCTCATCATTCTGCCGAGTCAGGATAAGAGCGCTGGAAGCAGGAGATGGGTCTGACACCCATATGTCACCTACCAGCTGAAATACCTCTAAGTGCCTGGCTGTGGCTGCAGGTTAACAACCCATCTCCCTGCAGTGGAGGTGGATATTTTCACCCATTTTAGGACAGAAATTTAAACCACCAAGTTTGACACGAGCACAGTGTAACATACAACACTGTGGTATTGGTGGTGCAGTGTGTCCTGGGTTTCATTCTGTCTTTGTCTAGAACTGGCAAAAACCAACTTACATTTAATTATGAAGTCTATCATTACAAGCATGTCTCAAAGGACTCGAATGCAGTATTTGGAGCATAAAGTTTGGTAGGGCAGGGCCTAGATTACTTATTCTCTTGTGTTATATGAAGCATATTGGCAGGATCACTGTTCAGTTCAGAGCGACTTCTCCCAGAAGTTGCCTCCGTCTTCTTTATTCCACCGTAAGCCAATGGAGAACAGCCTGATTTATAAGAGGATTTTAAAGGGCTCAGCTTCGCTCATTTAAGTCTTACTGTACTTTTCAAACAAAATACAGTGGATTTTGGAAATTCCCCTGAAAACATTTGGCATTAACACACTTTTGTCTTCAGTTCAGCTCTATTTAATGTATCTTCTAATAATTACCGTGCCATTTGTTGCTGAAATTCACCAGCAAATTGACACCGATCTCCAATGTGTGTGCTGCCCGCCTCACTCTGATTGTGACTAAAAATCTGCCAAGCCATGAAGCTTTTAAATGACTGCAGCCCATGCATGCTGCCCTGTGACAGCCTGTCACATAGTGTTGATGCAGCATGTTCTCCGCCTCGTTTACTTTCTCGGGAGAAAAATTCCAGGTGCAGTGCTCCGGCAACAACGGCTGAGCAAGACAGTAACACTGATTTACTGTTGTCTTCCACCTCTTTTTTATCCATAAAGTTATTCTAAGTGAAGCACATGGGTCCTTATTTGTGGTGCTGCCAACACATAAAGCCTGGCTGGGGTTATCTAAAAAAGAATGATACAAAATTGATAATGAACGTCAACAGCAAGGAAGAGATTTTTTTTTTTAGCTGTCCTGAAAAGTTTATCTAACCTCATTTCAAACAGGCAATAAAAGAGTTTCATCATACTCCAAAGTCCATTTATGTTGACATATTTAAATCTTGCTATGGCACTAAACTAGACATATTAAGGTTTACTTGGCAAGGTAAAGTTGCTGAGTGGAAATTATGTTCTTCACCGTGAGTACGGAGTCACATTTATCATATTTTTGAAGGCTATTTTATAGTGCTGTCAAAAAGCCAGGCATCATATTCAGCGGTGGCTCCCCTCGTCACTGGCTGCATCATAAATACATTATGCTCCCTCATTGAATATATTGATAGACTCAGTAACAGAGTAATGTGTTGTTTTGATCACTCAGCAATAGGTGTCAAAACTGGTTTGTCTCTCGGGTCACTGGATGAAGCATTGCGAGACATCGCTGACGAGACAGGGAGTGTGTGTGTGTGTGTGTGTGTGTGTGTGTGTGTGTAGTGTAGTGTTTGTGCATGGGGTGTGCAGGCTAAGTTGTACTCTCAAGGGAATCCTGCCTTGAAATGATTCTAATAGCATTAGCCACTGAATGGTCCAATGGTGCATTATGTTTCTTCTGACACACAAACACCTGGGACAGAACCAATCATGAGGGATCTGCTCTGTGCTTTCTCATATGTACAATGTTCTTGCTCATTTTTCAGCCTAGTCACATAGAAGCTAGTTCTATGTGAAATAAAATAAAATCAATTAAAATTTAAAATTAAATTCCTATTCACAGAGCTGTAGATTAGCAGCAGTCTATGTTTCTGCCTGTCACATACTGAGAGACAGCGAGTGACACACAGCTGTTGGTTGTTTTGTTTTTATTTTTTATTTTATTTTTTCTTCTTTTTTTGCTGGGACAGTTAGATTGTATAAATTATATGTTGATTGTAATTCAATGATTGTAAATATTGCTTTCTTTTATTGTTATTAGTTTTTCTTTTCATTTAATTTAAAATGAATAACAGAATTATAATAATTTATTGGAAATATTGCTTTCCTTATCTTGTTATCTTTTTTCTGATGCTTGCTTTGGCAATATATACATTGTTACGTCATGCCAATAAAGCCAATTGAAATTGAAATAGAACCTATGTGTAGGTATTATGTAGGTTTCATAAGAAATATAAATATCCGTTTACTGGGACTATGTGTGTGTGTGTGTGTGTGTGTGTGTGTGTAAGTGATAACATTGCACTTCCTCCACTGTGTTTTGACACAGTGAGAGAGAGACTTTAAGAGACGTTAAGAGCGGGTGCTCTGTTAAGTTGGTGTGACAGTTAGATCCCTGGCTGTCTGTGAGTGCTGTGCTGGGCTCAGCATTGTCTCAAATCACCTGACACACAGAGGTGCACACACACTTTCACACAGACAGACACACATGCATACAGTACACATCATGCACACTTCCAACCCAGCTGTATTTTTGCTGAAGAAAAAAAAAACCTCATCTTCTGCTGTAACTTTTCTCACCAATCCTTATAACTTTTGAAACTCATAATGCAACATTACAGGGAGGCACTTTTTAATAACTTTGCCCTGTGGAAATGGAAAGGATTATGTGCTATTATATGTCCAATACGGTTCTTTTTGCAGTAGACACAGCTGGCTTTAGACTTACACACAGCTAAATATGAGACATGTTGTTTTCTACCTTAAACGGATAGTTTGGATTTTTTGAAGTGGGGTTGTATGAGGTAGTTATCCATAATCAGCGTATTATTTGCAGTAGATGGCGGTCAGCACGCTCATAATTTGGAGAAGCATGTGTTGAGATTGGATGCTTAGTAATGTACAACATATTTAACAACGGCTGAATTCCATTTAGGAGGCTACATAGTGGTTCGCACACTTGCCTCGCAGCAAGAGGGTCACTGGTTCGACTCTGGCCTGTGGCTTCTTCTTTGATAGATAGATAGATAGATAGATAGATAGATAGATAGATAGATAGATAGATAGATAGATAGATAGATAGATAGATAGATAGATAGATAGATAGATAGATAGATAGATAGATAGATAGATAGATAGATAGATAGATAGATAGATAGATAGATAGATAGATAGTCCACAGTCCAAAAACATGCACTTAGGTTTAATTGGTGACTCTAAATTGCCCGTAGGAGTGAATGAGAGCGTGATTGAGCGCTACCTGTCCAGGGTGTACCCTGCCCAATGTCAGCTTGGATTGGCTCCAGTGACCCGAGTGCCGATAAGCGATTGAGGGTAATGAATGAATGGCTGAATTCCATTTAGCTCTATCAGTTTTAGTGTCCTGGTATCTCTTTTTATCCCCTTATCCTGGGCTGGGTCGCGGGGACAGCAGGTTAAGCAAAGTATTCCAGGCTTCCCCTCCCCAGCCGCAACTTCCAGACCCTGTGAATCCCTCCAGTGTGTTCTGGGTCGACCCCGGGGCCTCTTACCAGTTGAGCATGGCACTCTTGCCCCATTTTGATGGACATCAAAATTACACATATTATCAAAAAGTCACAAAATATTAATAACTGCAGTTTCTTTCTGGATTCTGAGCCAAAATGTGGCATCTGTGTGATTTAAAAAAGAAAATTGGCAATAGGATTGTACCACATACTAATATACCCATGCACATTATTTTTTACTGGTTTCTTGCTTTATTCCTAAATGCCCATAAATAAGCTACCATGATATAGTGGTGATGGGTTTTCCACCCACTTGCTGTGTATGCATCCTAACTTGTTGGTGAATGGGAAGCCCATCTATACTAAGCTGTGGCAGTGAGCCAGTAGGAACAATACCAAGGCTCTGAAACTGAAGCAGCTCAATGGAATTCAGCTATTGTTAAAATTATTATTAAAACCTGCTTTTCCTACTGTGACATGCCAAAAGATATCTTGCTCATACCAATAATGCTGTAAATCAGTTTAGTGATATAGTCATGTTCATTTCACCACTGCACCACTACAACAAGGAGAAACAGATGCACTTCAAAGGAACATGTAGGCCTTATAAACACAGTATAGTATTAGAAATACATTTGCAGTATATAACTGCATTGCTACTGCATCAGTACTCTTGTAAATTTACAACACCATGCTGTTCACAATTGCCAGTTGCCATGTAAATAAATGAATATTTACAGTACACTGTAAAAAAAATTTCCAGTAAAAAAATCCGGTAAATTCCTATAATAATGGCATAATCTTAAAATTATGCTACAGAATGACATTTTTTTTGTTATGCTGTTCACATTATTTTTTTTAAATGTGGCCTATATCAGACTCCAGTCAGATTAGTAGAATTGGAATAATCGATTGTGTAATCAATTTTGAAGATTGTCGCTCTAGAGCAGGGGTGTCAAACTCTGGCCCGCGGGCCAGATTTGGCCCGCAGTGTAATTTTATTTGGCCTGCGAGGCAATACCAAATTATTATATTATTATTGTACTATTAAAGCTGACCCGCTGGTATTATACGGCGCTAATACTACAAATCCCACAATGCCCTGCTGTTGTTTTGGCGCGTCAATCAGGACAGGACCCTGAAACGCTCCTTTGTGACAGTCGTCATAGCAACCTCAAGCTAGAGCTGTCTCCCAGCTACCCCTTCCCAAAAATGGAGAAAAGAAAGGCAGAATTTATTAACCTGTTGAAAAAGTTTATTTTGATATTTAAATCAGAAGGATGCAAATAGAAAAGAGGCATGCGATTTTTATTTAATAAATTAATGACATTGATGTGTTTTTTATTTGAAATTTGATTTTGCATGTCTGCACTATTTAGTTATATATTGTATGTTTATAAGCGTTGCTGGTTCCACATTTAATGTTAAAGCAAAACATGTTTGGTATATATTAAAAGGTTTATTTGTTCAATGTTGGCCCGCGATTTTATTCAAGTTTTAAATTTTGGCCCATTGTGTATTTGAGTTTGACACCCCTGCTCTAGAGTGACGTAAAGGTTGCAGGAAGTGCGACATGACTGTTCAGACTTAGGTCGTATTGGGGAAACATCAGATCCGATTTAGGACCACATATGAAAGAGGCCCAAGACTGATTTGAAAAAAAATGGATTCCATGTGATTTAAGGTCTTCACACTAAAAAAATCACATATGAGCAAAAAAAAAATCAGATTTGGGCCTCTTTTGCCTGCAGTGTGAACACAGCCTAAGGCTTACAGTGTAGAGACATTTCGTGTTGCAGCAAGGGCTGATTTAGCTTTGAGGAACAAAAAACATGGAACATTCTTCTTTGAAAGTTCATTGCACGTGTTATCTATAATTTTGAACATGCATAGCTCACAGGTATTATCAGATTTGCAAATACTTGAAGCTCACATCATTTCTTTTTATAAGCCTCCAATCCTTCACTTTTGAGCGAATTCAGTGACTCGCTGAGAATTTTAGTCATTATTTGTACCCTTGGGTATCATACATCACATTTTTGATCTCTGTCTAAACATCCAGCGAGGACAGGAAACACAGCTCTTCATTTCTTTTTTTCTATTCAAATTGGCAGTGTGGTATGACTGAAATGAAGAATGTGTTGCCCAAACCCCTTATGGATCCACAGTATGTTTTTTCGCTGTTGTTTTCCATCCAGCCTCTTCCTGTGTCTGTCTCAGACTGTCGCAGTGAGTGTGTGTGGGAGGGGGAAAGCAAGTTTTTCCATGGCTCATCACAGCCTTCAGCTCATAGTGCAGCTAAATGGGTGACTGTATATCCGCTACCCCAATTAAGGGTGTTAATGTGTGAGCGTGTGTATGTTGAGAGAGTGTGAATGTGTTTATGTGTGGCAGTGCGTAGTCTTTCTCTCACACATGCATTCATCAGTCGTCATCTCAAAAAACAAACACATTTAGAGGGAATCTTTCCCAGCGTGCTGGATCAGTGATGCTTAGATGAAAGAATTTTAACATGCAACAAATTTCAGAGGTAATGCACTGCGCACACACGCAGACAGACAAGTAGTTTTACATAGAATCCACACAACACACTCCTTCCAACCATTTCTGCAAAGCTGTCTCTTGCTTAAGTGTAGTCGCCCATAATAGCTACAGGGTCTCTCCAAGAAGCTTTGTCATGGCAAATAAAACACAGCAGAGTAAGAATAAACTTCCTGCCTCCACAGGAAGCAGCTGTTGCCATGGTAAACTAATTCAAAAAGGCCAGTTGTGGAGATTCTGCATGTACTGGGATAACAAATGGATGCACAGGTATGCTCGCAGATAATTAGAGAGAGAGAGTGCCGGTGTATCGCTGTGTGCGGTGGGTGACTTTCTAACGTTTTGATATCTCCACCTGGTTTTAACATCTCGTCAGAGGATTAGCTCCGGAGCTGTGAGAGATACGGGCTACTTAATCACCACTGTCCTATTTTCTTAGCTTGTAATGAATAGCCTTTAATATCATTACCCTATAAAAACAAAGTGTGCTCTCCCACTAACACTTAATCCTACGGTAGGATTTAATGCAAACACCCGCATTTATTCATGCACGCACACGCATGCACATAAAGGAAATCACACCCACACATTTTACAGTACATGTTTGTATTTAAATGCACAGACATGCAAATATAACATTAGTGATGGTAAGAATGTACATTTGCACACGATCAGGATGTTGAAAGCGGCTTTTTAAATTCACATTCACCAGATGTTACTTCTGTGCATTAGTGCAAGCTTCAGAGGAGACACTGAAAAACTTCACAAGTTGCTTAGTTACATTAAGAGAATTATTTTTTAATGGAAAAGTTTTATGAAAATTGATGCTTAAATATGCACATCAGACATTATCTGATTAAATTGTTTTGACATTTAATTCTTTATTTTTTAATTTTATTTTATATTAGTATATTTATATTTTTATTATATATTGTGATTGTAACTTATTTTGTTCACTGTTTTTTTTCAGGGTTTTTTTCTTATATTATCCTATATTGTGATTGTTTTTGTAATTGTTTTGTAATTTTGGAGCAATCTGGAACAAGAATTTCCTTTGGGATAAATAAAGTTCTATCTTATCTTTCCTTATCGTATCTTAAATATGTGCTAATTAATTTCAAATGATGGTTTTACTTTGTTAGAGTTACAGGTTTTTACCTTTGTTTTACCTTTTTTTTAATCCTTTGTTATCGCTCCATAAATCAGAAAATACTGTCAATCCATTTCAGCATGTTTTTGGAATAAAATGTTTTATAACGCAGACTATAAATGAAACATGAACAAACGCCTCTGTTAAAACTTTCAGAATATAGATAGGAATAAATCTGGAAAGCGTGGTTTATGTAAGTGCTACTGAGGTGGAGATTTGGGGCTCAGATTTTGAGAAAGCAGCCTTTAGGAAAGGGTAAAAAAAATTGCAAAATTATTCATACTAAACCAACAGATATCACCATGAAAACTTCCGCAGTTGATTACTTACATTTTAAACAATTGTTTTTACATTACAAGTTTTCTGAAAGTATGTTTAAATATGCAAAGCAGGGATTATCTAATGCTAACTCTAGGAGAAATTTCTAGATGCAAATAGACAAAGTGTAGTGAAAAACATGCTAAATTTGTATTTTGGATGTTTTCTTTCCATTAGTCTGAAAGAAAACTGCCTGAATGTTTTTCCGGTGGTGTCTTGCATTTACATAGTGTGTGTGTGTGTGTGTGTGTGTGTCTGTGTGAGTGTGAGTGTGTGTGAGTGTGTATAGGTGTGTGGGTGTGTGTGTGTGTGTCTGTGTGAGTGTGAGTGTGTGTGAGTGTGTATAGGTGTGTGTGTGTGTGTGTGTGTGTGTGTGTGTGTGTGTGTGTGTGTGTGTGTGTGTGTGTGTGTGTGTGTGTGTGTGTGTGTGTGTGTGTATGTGTGTTCACAAGCCTGTGCATATGTCTAGCTGTGCACATGTCCAGCCTCTTGCTTGGCACCTTGCCTCTTGCTGGCTGCCTGTTAAAGGAAGAAGAAGACCAGGTCCAATATGTTATTATGCATTCACTTGGACTCCGGCTGCTAACGGTTGACTTGCTCGCTGGCCTGCTGCAGTGATGAGCCAAAAGAACAAAGTTTCTGTCATTCTGTCTTTGCAGTTTTTCTGCTTATATGAGTCCTCTGTTTGCATTTGAATACTTGAAACACGTGGACTGAATTCACATCACAACTCCTTTTATAAACCTATTTTTTTTTTGGTATTTTACATGACCTGGGGGATGTTCCATCAACGTGGCTAAACAAACTGTGGCTTCATTGAAAAAGCCTGGTTAGAATTAACACCAACTTTCACTTCAGGCTAAAGCCGTTTCACTAACAGCTCAGTGTGTCTAATGCTAACTCAACCCAGGCTAGACAAGCCGGCATTATGTGTGATCGCAGAGTATTTAAGCAAAAGGTGGTGAAAAACAGTGCTGAATGAGCTTTATGAAGAATATAAAGTGACAAAAACAGACAATACCACGACCATTAACAGAGCCAGGGAGATGGTATGGCAAAAAAGTTGCAGACTGCAAAATGCACAAGTAATTCAATCCTACTTATTGTGTTATTTGTAGTTGTTAATACATTAACAATTAGATCACTAGATACAATAAAAGTGGTTTTATTATCAGTAGGCTGGATAATAACAGCTGTATGTTCACAGTTAGCTGTAGGCTAAGTTCAGAGAACTCACTACTACAATTTATTTACTGTAAATTGGCCTTACTGGGTAAAGTAACCCTGTCCTATATTAATTATTCTGTTACATCTCAACAGTAGGAATCTGAACAGCCAAAAGGACTTGGACAAGTGAAAATGTAATAATGTTTGGGCTGTATCTTCATTCTACAGATTGTGTATAATAACCATGCACCTGGCTGCAGGACACAGCTGGAACAACTACAGCAGCAAGCAATGATGAAACTGAGAAATTAAATAATTATTGACAACTACATAATCAGCTAAGCCAACTCTTTGACACGCTTTCTTTTACAGGATGTCGGCATGATCTGCAAGCATCATGTGCTTATGGGAACTGAAAACCGAAAACTCGATATGGAGACAAAAAGCTAAAAATGTAATACATTTAATTGGAGATAAAGAAATGTGTTTTTTTGTCTTTACAGCTAGAACAAAATGAATGAATAAAGGACAACTAAACATGTTGCACACTGTTTATCTTTCAAATTAAGGGTTCATAAAAGTTGCATGAATTAAAAAACGGATTAACTGAAATACTGTAAATTCATGCACAGTCACATTGTGAGAAAAAAGGTCTAAACCAGACTGCTCACATAAAAAACTCTCTAAAGTCTAAACTTTCTGCACGGATATGACAAAAGTGACGTGAGAACAGAAACGTGGTAGATCTGTCTTTTGGGATATTGTTTTTACGCCCATCGGGAATTATTTGACAGTTCAACTAAACTCGACAGTTAGCCTGTTAGCCCCGGAGCAGGCTAGTTCAGAGGTGTAAGTTACCATGGTTACTGAGCGGGGAGTCACACAAGCCACTTTGATTGAATGCATTTCTAATTTAAATTTAGCGAGGCTTATCAAAATAAGCCAGGTTTTTCCTTAATCCACGTTGGTGGAACACCCCTCTGATGCACTAAAGGTCATGTTATATGCAGGAATCTGGCCTCATGCAGCAACATTCTCCAAATGTTTCTTATATTTTATAAGTCAAATCCATATGCACAAAATATTCTTAACCATCCAAATCTGCTCTTACCCAGGTGTGCTGAATGATGATCATGGTTGATCATGAACATTTATTAGCAAAAGTAACGCTCCAAAAACACTATTAGGCAGATTGTGCAAATAACAAATAAACTTTAATAAATAAATGAGCAGATTTTTGGTCAGTATTGTCATTGCAGGATAATCCATTGTCCAACTAAAGTATATAATAATTTGATATATAAACATAATAAAAATTAATATATAATCATCTAAATGTAATCATGTGTTTTCCATCATGTTCCCCAAGTTAAAGTTGTTTTGGATAAAACAATGTGTGGACTATGAAAAACCTTTTTTGTTTGTATTGTTTGTATATCACTTCCTGCATAAGGCCCCTTGTGTTTTCTGTTATAAAACTATTTAAATATGAATATATGTGTGAAATTACACATCGGACGGTGCAAGAACACATACACATCTTGTGTGTGTGTGTTCATATTCACAGATAAAAGTGAATCCATTCATGAGCTAAGTGGTAAGAGATGGAAAGCCATTTCCTCTCCCACGACACTGTGATGGAGCTAAATGAATCGTCAATGAATGTGCAATGACTGTTGACATTGATATACTCTCCGCTGTCGTACCCCTCTGTGTGTGTTTGATTGCGAGAGGTGATTGTTATCAGTAAGCAAAGCGTTCTGTTATGCAGACAAGTGAGTTTATGATAAAGGCTTTTGGTTTCTGCAGGACAAAGACAGCGAGAGACTAATGGGCCTTTCGGGGGCTGGAAAACAAAAAGCATTAAATATTTGTGAGTTGTGAGGTGATGTTATGACATGTGGGGTTATTAAGCGGTCTGCAGGAGTGATGGCATTGCCAAAAACCTGCTTGTCCATTCAAACTGTAATGAAATAAAGCTGTTTAATTGCTGCAGTGCAAATTCTACACGTTAATTAAATCAAAGCAGTCTTTTTTTTGCCATCTAAATTTTCTTGGAGATCCGTACACCTCAACCTGACTGAGAGAAGCTGCTGCTAATTCATGTTAGCATGAACTGGAGCATTAACTGGGATGTTAGATTTGGCTAGCAACAAACAAAATGTATCTTTCTTACCTCAGAAAACTGAGCAGCGACTCCTTGGAGTGTCTGTTAGTCCAACCAAACGCTGAACAAGACATTTTTACTGAACAAAACGTTCAAATAAAGTGTCATTAAGTGAAAATACAGTGTGAAAGGGTCAAAGTTATATCTATATAACGTTATATATAACTTTATTGACACGTTGCGGATACGCATTGTTCTGCTTCTCTCCTGATGACGGCTCGCCTTGTTAGTGACCTGTCAATCAAAGGTAGCCCCGCCCCAAATCATACGATTCTTTATCTTCTATTTTCTTCTCAATGGGGCCATGATTTGAACTATTAACATCAAATTGTCTGTGATTGAGACCATAGTGTCGTCCTAAAAAGAGGTAATAAATCAAGTGAGAAGTTTTCCATTTTGCATTGAAATTAATGGACAGAAATCTTTCTGCAGCCAAACTTAGCGCCCCCTGCTGGAATTTTCGGTAGAATGCAGCTTAAGGCACTTCCTGGTTGGCCTCCCTGCTCAGATCCGGAGGTTGCCACCTGGCACCAAACAATGTGATAATCTTTTCATTCATCTAATCCAACCGTCATTGTTTTTTGTGTGTTTTTTTAGATCTCGGCTGGGTTGCCATGACGAGCGAGGAGTGTCCTGTGCCGCTGGGGAGCATTTCCTCAGCAGGGCCAGGGCAGAGCGAGGAGTACGGCTTGGCGCAGGCTGATGACATCATCGAGGAAGTGGGTCCGGGCGATGACGTCAGCATCGGCAGTGACCTGAGCACTCTTGTGTTGCCCTTCCCAGAGCTGGCGCCTGTGGTCTTCTTCTGCCTGAAGCAGACCACCTGTCCTCGCAACTGGTGCATCCGTATGGTGTCCAGCCCATATCCTTTCACTCACTGGTGGAACTGGTTGCTTTGACCTTAATAACCTGATAACCTTCATCATTCTCTGACCTTAATTATTCACCTGTCTGCAGTGCACTTTACATGCACTGGCCGTCATTAACCCCCTTCTTCACCTCCTCTGGTACACCTTTCATGCCTCTTCTTTTCATCTTCTCATCTAACACTGGTGCTTCCCTCCCTTCTATATCCAGTCCCTTTTTTAGATCCTTTTTTGTGCCTATCTGTCACCCACTCTCACACAGTTTCTCTCCTTTGTTATATCTGTCTCTGTTTTGTGTTCTTTTGATACGTTTTCATCCATCTTGACTCTGACCCCCTCCCATCCACCCTCACTCCTTTATCTTGTGGATTTGCTACCACACAGCACAGCAGACATCCCAATCTTCTCAAAGTAAGTGTGTTTGACATCTTCATACAACTACAACTGCAGTGATCAGCATTGCGCTGCTTGAACAATGGAATGTGGACATTTGTGTGTGTGTGTGTGTGTGTGTGTGTGTGTGTGTGTGTGTGTTTTAACTTTGCGCCCAGAACAAACTGTTTGTTTGGCGATGAGTCCAAGACGATCCTTTCACTCCTTTATACATTTGGGACCGACAGGACAGTCACCGTGGGCTGGCTGCCACACTGCTGCAGGAGTGTTTGTGTTTGTTCATCTTAGCACAATATGACTCTATATCGCCCTGTTAACTCCCACCAGTCTGAGTGCAGGGCTCCAAGGACTGCAATGTCAGTAAGATGTTTATTTGGTCAGTCGGTCACTTCAAACCTCTCTGAACCAGTTTTTTCATTGTCATGTGGAAGGAGTAGCAGCTTTTTCTACCCTTTTGTTTTGTTGGTAACACTTTATATTAAGGTACACATACATAAACATTAATAAGTTGATTATTGGCATGCAAATTAGTACTTTATTGGCTCTTAATTAGTCATTATTAAGTACTTATTAATGCCTTATTCTGCATGACCTTTTTATACAACCAAGTCATTAACTAAGAGTTTTCCCTCAGTAACCTCAGAATTAATGCCTATTATTAGTAAGTAAGGAAGTTGTTGTATATGAGTAATAATCTTAATATGCTTTATAATTTGGACTTTATAAGGTGGTAGTTATGTAGGAACAGACCACATTCATTAAGTGTTATAAAGGGAGAATCATTATTCTTTAAGTACTACCACCTTATAAAGTCCATACAAAGCAAAGCATGTTAAGATCGTAACTCATATACAACAACTCTGAGGTCACTGAAGGAAAACTCTTCATTAACCCTTAGTAAATGGCTTACTGGTTGTATAATAAGGCCATGCAGAATAAGGCATTAATAAATACTTAATAATGACTAATTAAGAGCCAATATGTTACTAATTTGCATTCAAATAAGCAACTAATTGAATACATGTACCTATATGAAAAGTGTTACTATGATGATGATGATGATTATTATTATTATTATGAGAAAATGATTCTGGATTTGTGGCTTAAAGTGCTTTATAATAAAAAATAAAATTCAATTTATAATTAAAAAAATGCACCATAATAAAACAAGGGCAAATAGACATATAATAAAAAGACAGTAGGTGTTAAAATATCTAAGTGAAATAAAACAGACAATTAAGAATATAAAAATTGGGGAATTAATAAAATCCAGGTTAAATAAATAGGCTTACAGCTGTTAGTAAAGATTTCCACAAAGTCGGCATCTCTTTCATCTCTTTCATGTCTCTCCGTTTTTGGTAGGGTATTGTACATCTTTGGAAAAATATATTGCCTATTTTCTTATGTGTGTGTAATTGTGTGTTTTCAAAAACCTAAAAACTTAAAATCTGTTCTTGGTGATGCTGGAAGCCAATGGAGCGTAGCTAAAATTGTGGTAATATGCTCATTTGTTTTAATTAACTCTAAAATTGCAAACTTGTTGAGCATGTAATAGAACAGATGATGTAATGATTGGGCAATGATCTGGTTTCACTTCTTCACTATTTGTGTCTTGTCAACAATATATCATAATATCAACATCCATCCAGCATATACAGTCATGGAAAAAAACTAACAACTAAAGTTACATTTGTTTGGACAAATATAATGAGCCATTTTCCATTTTTTTATTGATAATAACCAAAATCATTACCAAGAAAACCATGGAAAAAGGCTAGATATCAGCTCTTAAATTAAACTCTTATGAGCTATTTTTGTTATTATTATATTTGTCCAAACAAATGTACCTTTAGTTGTGCTAGGCATTAAAAATAAACAAGAAATTGGTCTAATATTTTTTTCCCATGACTGTATGAGACTACTTCTGTTGCTGCTAGAAGACATGTTGAAAAACTCAGCATGTTTATTGTTATGGCAACTGTTGAAAAGGAAATTAAGATTTACCGTTATGCATTTATTGTACGTAACAAGTATTGTGTAATGAAAAAAAAATTTAAGACAAGAATAAAGTTGATGAATTCTAGGGCTTAAAGAAGAATTACAAGCCAGTTTTACTTGCTGTCCCTCCTTAGTTACCTTAGTTTAATTCAAATAATTTAGTTGGTTGAACAGAATACAGATAAAGAGAACGGTGTACTGATCTTCCCTACCAAATACCTGATGAAAAGAAACGATATGGAATTAATGATGGATGTCAGGACATGGGCTGTGTTAAATGAATCAATTTTGAGTCTGAACACAGACGCAGAGACATATTTTTCTGTCGGAAAATTAGTGAAGCATTGAAGCAAAAGCCTCTGATTTCAAAAGCCTTATAAGTCGAGACTTAATATTCACCCAGTGCATTAACAGGAAGCCTGCGCGGATAGACTAACACCACAATAATGTGTCTTCAACGCAGACAGAACAAATGGGTGGCCAGAAAATCAGGAAGACAGAGGGAGAGTGAAGGCAGTCAGACAGACAAAACTGGACAGCGAGACTTTCTGTTTGCCTTTCAGACTCCATCTTTGATGTTTGGAGGAAAAGAGGTTTCAGGAGGATTTTACTGCTTACTAATGGCTGAGCTCTGCTGCTCTCAGTTGGCCCCACGCCACCTGGTAGCACATGCTGGCACATACACACAGCCTGCACATATACACACACTCCAAATCTTTTACTTCTATTGCAGCTCCGGCGGTTGGACACCTGTTGTGGTTGAAGCTGTCAGCATGAGACACACCTGTACGTGCAATTGTGTGTGTGAGGGAAATATAATGTGAGTGAGAGAATAAGATCGAGTGTGTGTGGTGGGTTGAGGGCAAGTTGTTATTGCCGTGAGTTCAGGTGATTCTTCTCCTGTTGAATCAGCTGGAGAGCTGAGAAAACACACACACACGCACACACACGCACACACACACACACACACACACACACACACACACACACACACACTTTGGTCACCAGGCTGGTAAATGAGGTGTTACTTTTGCCTATTGTGACTGCATTTGTTTAGACACTTTTGAAGCTTTTGAAGAGTTTGTGTGCGTGTGTGCGTTGGTGTGGGATGGAGTATATTCACAGGCTTTGTGTCTTTCCCTGTGTAGGACTAGGAAGATGTATATGTGCATCCTCTGTGTGTGTGGGACTTAAACTGGAGCCATAGTTTGATGTTTTGTGTACTGGAACAGCGATTTGTATCCATGTGTGCATTGATCGCACTAAAGCAGACAGTACTGTATATATAGGTATGTTAGATTGCTTATGTACTGACCAAATATGTCGTTTTTTAAAGACTTGATGAAACACCATACTGTAGTGATGCAATGACAAGATAAGCCTCATTTCTCCGTCATCAAATAGTGTTTTGCTTGTGCTCAGTGCGGTGTATCTGAAGTGTGTGTGTGTGTGTGTGCGTGTGTGTGTGTGTGTGTGTGTACGGGGGCAATAAGTGGTTGTTTCACCATCTCTCTGCAGATCAATAATTCTGTTCACCGCACAGTTACTGTGAGAGGCCTTCAGTGACTGACACACACACACACACACAATGATGCTCTCCCACGCTTGCCTGCAGCAGAGCACCTGGAGCACCTCTCTATCAGGCACCCCACACGCTTCTTCTCCCTCTCCCTGTTGTTCTTGCTCTTCTGAGTGCACGCTCACACTTGGTACATATCATACAACATAGATGAACCTGAGTACTTCTCTATTTATTTTCAAATGCATTTTTTATTCATCGCACCTTTATTCCATTTGTCAAATACGTTCATACTAGGGATGGTTTATTTGGAAGAAACCTGCCAACTCAAGCATCTATAACGTTAACGATCAATTAATCGATTAATCGCTGCATGCATACATAGGCAAAATAAAAGATATATACATTACATTACATTACAGTACATGTCATTTAGGAGACGCTTTTGTGCAAAGCGACTTACAATAAATGCATTCAACCTGAAGGTACTAGACATAGACCACAGGAATCAAGTAAGTACAGAACTTTAAGAGCTAACTGTCATTGCTACAGGAGTGCTATATGTTAAAGAAGAAAAGAAGAGAAAAGAAGAAGAAGAACAGCATTTTTTTTTCTTTAAATATATATATGTGTTAGGTGACCATGGCTTAACCAAGGTATTGTTGGAAGAGATAGGTCTTCAGCCTGCGGCGGAAGATGTACAGGCTGTCTGAGGTCCTGATGTCGGTAGGGAGCACGTTCAACCATTTGGGAGCCAAGACAGAGAAAAGTCTGGAAGTGGTTTTGAGGCGAGTTGACCCACGCAGGGTGGGAGTCGCCAGCTGTTTGGCTGATGCAGAGCGTAGAGGACGGGCAGGGGTGTAGAGTTTGACAAGGTCCTGGATGTAAGTAGGACCTGAACCGTTAGCAGCAGAGTACGCCAGAGCTAGAGTCTTGAAGCGTATCAGCCACAGGTAGCCAGTGGAGGGAGCGGAGGAGGGGTGTTGTGTGTGAAAATTTGGGAAGATTGAAGACCAGTCGAGCAGCTGCATTCTGGATGAGTTGCAGAGGTCGGATGGCTTTGGCAGGCAGACCTGCCATGAGGGAGTTGCAGTAGTCCAGGCGTGAGATGACCAGGACCTGGACAAGGACCTGAGCTGCCCTCTGGGTGAGAAACGGGCGGATTCTCCTGATGTTATGCAGCAAGAATCTGCAAGATCTGGTGGTGGCGGTGATGTTTGTGGAGAGGGACAGTTGGTTGTCAAGAGTTACGCCAAGGTTTTTGGCGGTTTCTGTGGAGACAACCACTGTGTTCTGGACAGTGATGTGGAGGTCAGTGGTGGGGGAGCCCTTCCCTGGGAGGTAGAGTAGCTCAGTCTTTCCCAGGTTGAGTTTGAGGTGGTGCGAGGACATCCACTGGGAGATGTCGGCCAGACATGCAGAGATACGTGCTGCTGCATGTGTTTCAGACTGGGGAAATGAGAAGATTAGCTGGGTGTCGTCGGCATAGCTATGATAGGAGAAGCCATGCGAGTGGATGAGGGAGCCAAGGGAGTTGGTGTATATCGAGAAAAGGAGCGGACCAAGGACAGAGCCTTGAGGGACCCCGGTGGTGAGTGGACAGGGTTCTGAAACAGAACCCCTCCAAGTTACACGAAAGGTGCGGTCCTTGAGATAGGATTTGAGCAGAGAGAGGGCAGAGCCAGATACTCCCAGGTGGTGAAGGGTGGAGATGAGGATCTGGTGATCCACAGTGTCGAAAGCTGCAGAAAGGTCCAGTAGAACCACCACAGAAGAAGAGAGGCCGCCTTCGCCTTGTGAAGCTGTTCAGTCACAGCGAGAAGGGCAGTCTCTGTTGAGTGGCCCTTCTTAAAACCAGACTGGTGAGGGTCAAGGAGGTTGTTCCCATGCAGATAGGAGGACAGCTGATTGAAGATAGCCCGTTCCAGAGTTTTGGAGAGGAACAGCAGGAGAGAGACGGGTCTGTAGTTGTCCACTAAGGATGGGTCGAGGGTGGATTTCTTTAGGAGAGGATTCACCCTTGCTTCCTTCAGAGAGTTAGGAAAGCAGCCAGTAGTCAAGGAAGTGTTGATAAGATGGGAGAGGAACGGGAGGAGATCCGGAGCAATAGACTGAAACAGGTGGGAGGGAATAGGATCCAGCTGACAAGTGGTAGGACGGGCAGAGGTTACAAGGCTGAGCACTTGAGGAGGAGACAGTGGAGTGAATGCTGAGAGGGTGGGAGACGCTGATGGGGAGGGAGGAGAGGCAGGTTGTGAGACTGGATGGGTAAATGAAGAGCGTATGTCCTCAATCTTTTTCAGGAAGTGGTTCACAAAGTGGGTCGGTAGGAGGGAGGAGGGAGGAGGGGGGGTTGGAGGGACCAGGAGGTTTGTAAAGATGGAGTAGAGCTTCTTCGGATTGGAGAATGAAGATTGAATCTTGGTCTGATAGAAAGAGCTTTTTTCAGCTGAGATCAGAGATGAGAAGGCAGCAAGAAGAGATTGGTAGTTGCGTAGGTCCTCAGGGTGTTTAGTTTTCTGCCACTTCCGTTCTATATATATACAGTACTATACAAAAGCCTGTTTTGATAACGGATGTTTTAATTTTGAAAGGAAAAAAAGAGACTTCCTGTTGATTGTAAAACTAACTCAACTGGGATTATACTGTGAAGATAAAGTCAAGGACTTCAATGTTTTATGTTTTGGCCCCCGAAGGGGCTTGAGGTTATTTTTCACAGTAATCTTGCATATTTAAGTGGGGTTTTTTTGTTTAAATAACTTTTGAATAAAATGAAACCTAGTAATTCATGCTAACAAGGTTTGATACAGTAAGCTAGTTTTGCTCAAATTAATACTCTTGTATTTCTCTGTGTTGTATAATTGTTATTGCAACTTTCAGTTTGCAAACTGTAGCTTTATCCAACTTAATTCTCAGCTCACTGGCTTATTCAAATATGGCCATAGAACTGAAGGCTCTGCCGTGTTTCAGGTCAATGAATACTGATATGCAGTCATAGATAGAATTTAAATTTTAAAAATACACAGGTCAATTAAAAATTCCACGTGGTCGACCAAATTCTTAACGACCATAAATCAGTCATCGATTAATTATCCCATCCCTAGTTAATACCATGGACTATATATAAAGATGGATGATAAGTCTTTACTTTCTCCCACTGTGAAAAAATGAGGCCAAAATACCCTGATATGGGCGCTGCCATTTTGCACTGGGGACATCATTTGGAGCCATTGTCTGCGCTGTAATGATCAGACATAGACTTCTAATACGGCCCCGCCCACTAACTAGCCCAACCAATCACAAATCAATCCCATGCTGTCATGCTGTCACACCCCCATTTTATAGCATCAAATAACAAATTCAAACCAAACTTTTCAGAAAAATAAACATGCAAACAAACATTAGCAAAAATTTTGCCAAGATTTAGATAATTTTTTGTTTGCCCCATCTGCTGACATGGAGGAGGCGGGGTTTATGACGTACATTGCAGCCAAGCAGCAGGGAGCGATAGACATGTTTTAGATCCACTTTTCAGGATCTTTCATGTTTTCCATCTCATGACCATCCTTTTCACTATAAAGTTTAGATATTTGCCTCTCCACTTTTCTATTTCTCTCTATCCTATTACCTTCGGCTCCCCGCTCACTCTTTGTCACAGTCAAACATCTGTATATCTGTAGATATTGTAAGTGTGTCTGTATCATGTGTTAAATCTGCCCCACAGGTTTCTTTTCCTGTTCTCTACCTGTGTACTTATTGAGATATTTTCCCTCAATGTACTGTAAATAGACGCTCTGCTCTGTGCTCTGCTTCACTTTATCGTGACTTGCTTGGAGAGATAACTGTAGCAGCTGTTACTTCACTCCTGTCAAGACTGATTGCATCTCAGATGTGTGTCCCAATGCAGTCCCACTCATCTTTGATGAATCCATTACATTGAAATTTAAGGACACACAGGCATTGGTGGGAAAATAGGTACATTTACTCAAGAACTGTAAGGACAGACGGAGCTAACAGTGAAATGTGACTACAGAGGTTGTTGTTATTATCAGCTCAGTGGTTGTAACGTTAATCTCATGGGTTGAATTACAGCAAGGAGATCTCCAACCTGAACGACAGGATAGGTCGTTTGTCAATGTAACATTTGAGAACTTTAAAAAATAAAATAAATGACACATGTCATTATACATACGTGTACAGTTTGCTGTTGTAAAAAAAAAGGCTGCAGCTTCATTGAATTTGAATTCTAAACCACTCATCTAGGTTTAGGGCAGAAAACCTCCTGGGTAGGGGTTATAAAAGCTGTTTAAACAATAAATAAATGTACGTAAATGCTGGAAGTGAAGTAGTTATGAGGGTGACATGAAGTGAACTAGGTTTAGGGCAAAAAAACTTCCTGGTAAGAAGTTATAAAAGTTAACAAAATAAAAAAAGATTACATAAATGCCGGAAGTGATGTAGTTACGAGTACATTATGACTGATATAGTAGAAATGTGATGCACAAAACGTGAAGCACAGAAGTTCCGTGATGTTTAAATCCCATCGATTACTATTGTTTTCACATCTGACATGAACCTCGTTCTCCTGGGTGAAAGCCGACATTTGTTCGAGTCATCCACCACCTCTCCCACCTGCCCCAAGCAAATTCTAATATTTAAAGTCTGCATTGCCGTTATTCATTGTTATTATGGCCGCAGATGGTGGCAGAGGAAAGTCTAAGGCTACGTTTACATGATGACGGTTTGAACAGAAGACGCAAAAGTGGTGTCACATCTTCACTTTTTATTCTGCGTTTAGACGAGCGTTTTCAGGAGGAAATCTGCTGCATACGGTGAGGCTAAAGTGTGTGTGTGGCGTAGTTTGAGCCACCGTGAGTTTCTCCTCAGCAGATATGACACGGAGTACAATAATAACAGTTCAGATTACTTTTATTTCACAGACTACAACAATATAACAGAGCCGTTCGCAGGCTTATTGCTGCCGTGCTCCGTCAGCTTGACACTGCTCTGGAGTGTGTGTGCTCCAGTCATCCTCCTTCCAGGTCCAGCACGCTACTGTGTTTTAAAAGGGAGAGAGTGATTAGCTAATGCCATGCAGTTGTGTCAATCACTCTCACCTGGCGCTGCTCTCCTGAGCCCTCTCCACACCTCTCTCCTGCAGCTGATGCACCACGCCCCCTCCACATACCTCCACCGCCCGACTTAGGCCGGGGAGCCGTCCGGCCTAACCTAACCGTTAACTTAAACCTAACCGTTTAAGTTGTAGGTCAAACCTACAACTTAAACGGTTGTAGTGCCAGATACCAACGGGTGATCCGGGCGTTGGCATCCTTCATGCGGTGGAGCCACTGGAGAGGAGCATGGTCCGAGCAGAGGGTGAATGGGCGCCCCAGCAGGTAGTACCGCAGAGCATCGACCGCCCACCGGATGGCCAGGCACTCCCTCTCCACCGTGCTGTACCTGGCCTCCCTGTCGGACAGCTTCCGGCTGATGTAGAGCACTGGGCGGTCGACGCCCTGCACCTGCTGAGACAGAACGGCCCCCAGCCCTCTGCCCGACGCATCAGTCTGCAGGACAAAAGGGAGAGAGAAGTTAGGTGTGTGGAGAAGAGGCTCCCCACAGAGGGTCTGTTTAACCCTCTCAAGCGACACCTGGCACCGCTCCGTCCACTGGACCGGATCTGAGGCACCCTTTCGGGTGAGGTCAGTCAAGGGGCTGGTCAGCTCCGCGAAATTGGGGATAAATCGCCGGTAATAGCCTGCCAGCCCCAAGAACCGCCGCACCTCTTTTTTGCTCTTGGGCCTTGGGCAGGCTGCAATAGCAGCTGTCTTATCTACCTGTGGACGCACCTGCCCGCCGCCCAAGTGGTACCCCAGATACCGTACCTCCCTCCGTCCAACTGCACACTTCTTCGGGTTGGCCGTGAGCCCCGCCTGCCTCAGTGAACCCAGCACCGCAGCCACCTGCTGCACATGCTCCGCCCAAGTGGTGCTATGGATGATAACATCATCCAGGTAGGCGGCAGCATATGCAACATGTGGACGCAGCACACGGTCCATGAGGCGTTGAAATGTGGCTGGGGCCCCGAACAACCCGAACGGAAGTGTAACAAATTGGTACAAACCGTACGGAGTGGAGAAGGCCGTTTTCTCCCTGGACTCTGGAGATAGGGGAATCTGCCAGTAGCCCTTGGTCAAATCCAGTGTCGTGAAAAAACGAGCAGTGCCCAGGCGATCCAGGAGCTCGTCGACCCGAGGCATTGGGTAGGCGTCAAACCGTGAAACATCATTCACCCTGCGATAGTCCACACAGAACCGGATGGACCCATCCTTCTTGCTCACAAGAACGATGGGGCTACACCAGGCACTGTTGGACTCTTCTATTACCCCCATCTCCAGCATCGCTTTCAATTCTGCCTGAACCACTTTTCTTTTGTGTTCAGGTAACCGATAGGGTCGTGAACGCACCGTCACGCCCGGGTGAGTCTCAACGTTGTGTTGAATAAGACTTGTGCGTCCTGGCAGGGGGGAGAACACGTCAGCGTAACTCTGTTGCAACCTGGCAATATCTGTTCTCTGAGACGGTGAGAGATGGTTTTCACAAAGGAGCGAGGCAGGATTGGCTGATTTTGGAACCTCAGGCCCCAACTCATCTCTCTCTCCAATTGCCGTCACCAGGGAAACAGACTCAGCCTCTCTCCATGCTTTTAGGAGGTTGAGGTGATAAATCTGCGTGGCCCCTCCCCTGTCAGATCGCACAAGCTCATAATCGACATCACCCACTCGTCGTGTGACCACAAAGGGTCCTTGCCACTTGGCGAGTAATTTGGAGGTGGAAGATGGGAGTAATACAAGCACTTTATCGCCCGGTGAAAATTGTCTTAGCTTAGATCCTCTGTTGTACAGCCGCTGCTGACGTTCCTGGGCCCGGAGCAAATTCTCCCGTGATAACCGCCCCAGTGTGTGGAGTTTTGCTCTCAGGTCCAGAACGTATTGCACTTCATTTTTACTGGGGCTTGGACCTTCCTCCCAGCTTTCTTTAACCAGGTCCAAAACCCCGCGTGGTTTCCTGCCAAACAACAGTTCAAAGGGAGAAAATCCCGTGGAGGCCTGGGGTACCTCGCGCACTGCAAACAGCAGAGGATCTAGCCACTTATCCCAATTAGGACTATCATCGTGCACAAACTTACGGATCATGGACTTCAAAGTCTTATTCAGGCGCTCAACGAGGCCGTCAGTTTGCGGGTGGTAAACACTGGTTCGAATAGACTTGATGCCCAATAATCCGTACAGTTCTCTCAGTGTTCGTGACATAAACTGGGTGCCTTGGTCAGTCAGGATCTCTTTCGGGATCCCGACTCGGGAGATAACTTGAAACAGTGCCTGCGCCACACTCTTTGCAGAGATGGTGCGCAGCGGCACTGCCTCTGGATATCGCGTTGCGTAATCCACAAGAACTAGCACAAAGCGATATCCCCGTGTGCTCCGGTGAAATGGCCCGATGAGATCCATCCCAATACGTTCAAACGGGATCTCAATCAGTGGTAATGAGCGCAAGGGCGCTCTCGGCACGGCCGGTTGGTTAACCAACTGGCATTCAGGGCAAGACGCGCACCAGCGGCGCACGTCTGCCCGAATGCCTGGCCAATAGAATCGGGCCATTACACGGTTCAGTGTCTTTTCATACCCCATATGCCCAGCCATCGGGTTAAAATGAGCCGCCTGGAAAACCATTTCCCGGCGGCTTTTTGGTACCAACAACTGGGTAATTATGTCATTTGTCTGAGTGTCACAACTCACTCTGTATAATCTGTCCCTGCGCAGTGAGAAGTGGGGATACGTTAACGCTGCATCAGGGCGCACCATGTGACCATCAATTTTTATCACTTGGTCGAAGGCAAAGCGTAGAGTATCATCACGAGACTGCTCGAGTGGAAAATCTTCCATGGAGGCAAAAACGGGCACCTGCGGAGCCTCCGGTGGAGGCACCGCCGGCTCCCCCTCCCCGTCTGCAGTGTCGGACAACCTCGCGTCACCACTGAGCACAGCGCACATATCCCATGTCCCTGTCGGTCGTGAACGCACCCCCACACACTGTCCCACTAATCTGTCAAACCCCGGCCAATCAGTACCCAGAATCAGGGGGTGCGTCAGGCGGGAACTAACCGCAGCCTTTACACTATGCTTTTTTCCCTTAAACCGAATTTCCACTGGTACTACAGGGTATCTGTGGATGTCCCCATGCACACACCTAATATCCACCCAGCCCACCTCCATCAATGCCCTGGGTCGAATCAGACTCTGGTGAACTATAGACTGCGTGCAGCCAGAGTCCACCATTGCCTGATGTGTACCACCCTGGATCCTTACCGGAACGCTGTACGTCCCTCCTAGACCGGGGGAGGGTGCTGGAGGTCCGACAACCCGGACCACTTGACCGACCTCCATGAGTGGACACTCTCGGCGGAAGAGTCCGGGTTGTCCACACCTCCAGCATTCCTGCCCTGCCGCCTGAGGAACCCTCTGTGGGTCGAGAGCAGCGCCCGTAGCGGCTGGAGCCTGGGAAGGATAGAAAAGAGAGGGAGGATTAGTGCGCGGGCGAGGAGAGGGTCTAGCGGGCGTGGAGGGCTGGGGACCCGGCACCGGTCTCCTGCGGGGCGCCGGTATGGGACGGACGGGAGAGGCTGGCCGACCCTCATGTGCCCGGCCCCATGAGAGAACAGCCAAATGGTCCTCCGCCAGAGTTATGGCAGCCGCCAGATCCGCCGGGCGGTGGCAGCGCACCCAGTCCGAGGTGGCCGTTGGGAGCCCCTCCACAAACTGCTCCAAAACTACGGCTTCCAGCAGCCGCGCCTCGCCCGCAGAGCTCCCCGGCTGAAGCCACCTGGTCGCCGCATCCTTCAGCAGTTGTGCGTAAACGAATGGTCGATCAGCGGGACCCAGCTTGGTCCCCCGGAACCTGCGCCGCTGGTCTTCTGCGGAAAACCCCAAACGGTCCAGGACTGCCCGCTTGATGTCCCCGAACTGGCACCGGGAGGGTCCGGGTAGGGCGAGGGCCGCCGTCTGCGCCTCTCCCGACAGCAGGGGAAGCAGGCGCACAGCCCACTCCTCCCTCGGCCAGTTGCACGCCGTCGCCGTCGCCTCAAACATTTCCAGGTACGTCTGGGGGTCATCATGGGCCGCCATCCTCTGGAGCGTGACACCAGCGAGCGAGGGGGCTGACGACGCCCCCCCAACACGATTCACCATCACCTCCAGCAGCTCAGCTTGTTTCTCCGCCTGGAACTGGAGAGCGGCCAGTTGTTGCCTGTTGAGCGCTGCCTGGTCCCGGCTCATAGCTGCAACCTCCGCCAGCATCTGCGCCAGCGTGGTCACTGGCGATTGTGGCTCCGACATCTCTGCTGAGTCCCTGTTCAGGCGCCAATGTGGCGTAGTTTGAGCCACCGTGAGTTTCTCCTCAGCAGATATGACACGGAGTACAATAATAACAGTTCAGATTACTTCGCAGGCTTATTGCTGCCGTGCTCCGTCAGCTTGACACTGCTCTGGAGTGTGTGTGCTCCAGTCATCCTCCTTCCAGGTCCAGCACGCTACTGTGTTTTAAAAGGGAGAGAGTGATTAGCTAATGCCATGCAGTTGTGTCAATCACTCTCACCTGGCGCTGCTCTCCTGAGCCCTCTCCACACCTCTCTCCTGCAGCTGATGCACCACGCCCCCTCCACAGTGTGGAATTCGATTTTATGCAGCCAGGCAGCATCACTTAAAGCCATAAGAGCATCTTTGGGCATGCAGAAGTTTTCACGCCACGTATTTTCATCAGCTACTCCTTCCACAAAGTTCTCCACCATCATAGATCTCCCAGGTCTCGTTCACAGCCGTCTGGCTCGCCTCCGACCAATTGCTGCATCCAGAATGTGATGGAGGTTATTCCAGATCCTTCTCTGTTGACTAATACTATCTGTACATATCCTGTACATTTGGTGGAAAGACTCGTGTAAGTTTATTAGAGCTGCCAGAGCAGCTTGAAGGTCCCACCATGGAAATAATCCCACGTTTGTTTATTTTCCTGTACTGGAGCATGTATGTGACGTAAACACATACGTGACGTGAGCAGATCAGATCAGAGTTTTGTGTCTTGTCAGTGTAGACGACACGCTACGGAGGAGAGGATTTAACTTTTCCACTTTGGAGGGTGGTTTCAGATTTTTGTGTTTTTAAGCCCCAAAAACGCCGTCACCATCTAAACGAAAGGCACTTCCCATAAAATATTTTATCGTTTTTACTCTCAAGCGTCCTCGTGTAAACGGGGCCTCAGAAGGAAATATGGGTCACATTTTGTACAAGCAACCTATGAGGTTGGTTTTTGAGGGGAGACCAGTCTCAGTTATAGCCTTGCATTAGCTTCTTAACGTTTTGTTAACTTTTATGCAAAAATTTAATGGAAAATCCAAAAATCAGGGGAATCAGGGTGATGCTAACTTCTAGGTTAGCCTTCAAAATGTCATCATCCCTGCAGCACTTATTATATAATATAATAAATGTTATTGATGCACACGCTTCTGCACTTTTACTTCAGTATACATATATATATTTGAATGCTGGAGTAATCCTTCCACCACTGCTGACCGATACATACACACATGTGCAGCGTCATATCCAGTTCTATCGAGGCAGCATCACTATCTCATTCACTATTTCAATGTTAAATTTCCCCCTTTTTGAAGAATTTTGATTTTTTTTCCCGAATCTTTCCATTCCATTGCAGCTAATTCTGCAGGAGAACTCTTTAAGAGGTTGTAGCTTTCACCTGCTCAATCTTTTTAAATGGACAGAAAAGATTGTAATTGTGTGTGCAGTCTGTTACATCGAGTCTCGGTTAAAGTGGTGAAGATTGCCTCTCATCAACTCTTCTTTTCTGAAGATCAAGATGAGAACATGTCAGGTCACTCATACTCCATTATACCTCAAATAGCGCAATCGACTGCATCCAGTGAAACCTGACCGGTCAACAGTTACTCATGAAACACAAAGACAGATAGACAGCAGATTTTCATCTACTTATGTCCTACTTCTGTGGAGCTTTAGGTGATGTCCCTTTAGGCCAGTGGTTCTCAACCTTTTTGAGTCACGACCCCCAATTTAACAAGCATGTTGTCTACGACCCCCGCTCACTGAACAGAATCTCACATGCACAGTTCGGATCACCCAAAAAAGAAACAAAATGACCAAAAAAAGGAAACAAAATCACCAAAAAAGACACAAAATGACCACAAAATGATAAAAAAAAAAGACACAAAATGGCCTAAAAAGACACAAAATGACAAAAAAACAAAACACAAAATGACCAAAAAAAGACAATAAGTGACCAAAAACACATGAACACATGAACACTTTAACACAGTGGAGACAGAGCTGACATCCAAAATGATTTGGTGACCCCCAGAAATCATCTGGCGACCCCAATTGGGGTCCCTACCCCAAGGTTGAGAATAGCTGCTTTAGGCTGACAGAATATTTAAGTTTTATCACGTAATATATACAAACAAAGCAGCAATAATCTCCCCTTTTGAAATGATTACCACTGTATTGCAGTCTTGTTTTCTTCTACTGTTTTCTGCACTGCTTCCTCCAGACTACTAAATCGTCATTATAATTGCAAAGTGCCCACACTGTATAGGGGCATTTTAAGCTGTATTTTCAAAGTGGAAAGGCAGGGTGATTACTTGCAGCATTATAGAAAGGAAATGTACTGGTATGTGTATATGAGTTGTTTATATGCAGAGCATTGATTGATGCATGGCTCTGGGCGCCATCCAAACTTTTCTATATTCTCCAGCTCCTTCCTCTCTATTTCTTTTGTCCTTCGCACCTGTTTTGCACCTCTCTTGCCATCCTCTCCTCTTTCTATCAGTTCTTTTGTTTCCCTCTCATTTCTTTCCACTCAACAACTCTCCTCCTCACATTATCTCACCCTCTCTCCCCTTCTCCTCTGATTGGCTCCTGTGGTGTTCCAGCAGAGTGACCGGCCTCTGTGGCCCGTGATCCTATCTGGCCCTGACAGCTTGTTATCTCCATGGTGACGGATGGCTGAGGCGTTGCCGTGCCGTGCTCTTAACTACTGCTGAGGATAGAGCGCACACCTGGGACACATCACCTACTCTCTCTCATCTTCTCGCTCTTTCTTTCTGTGCTTCTTTCTTTTTTCTTTCGCTCAACTTCTGCTTTGGGTCCCGTTGTCTTTGAGTTGTAGGAAAAGATGCTGCATGGTGGATTTCGCTCTTTTCTTTCGCGATGACACTTGCTTTAAGGTGCGCCGCTTGATGGATGTAAATGTTGAATGCTTGTTTCTCTTGTTTTGACATATGTTTTATTAAAGAAGATCAAAAGTCTGTCTTTAATTCTCAGCGACACTCTGTGACTTTCTTTTATCTTCTGCTTGTTCTCCTGTCTCCTTTCTGTCATTTCTTCTTTTTTTGTCCTTTCTGTTTAGTTTTCACTCACAAATGCAATCACTCCTTCCTACTTATGCATCAAAAAATCCCCCTCCCCCTTCCTTAAGATGTTGTTGCTTCCCAAACTTCCATTTACGCTTTCATGTTATGCAGTAATGTGAGTGTTCCACTTATTTTAATGAGACTCTGCTTCAAGTATGAACTGTTGTCCTTTTACTCCGGGGAAAGTCTCCTTTTATAAAAGAGGTGTAAACAGTAATGAGACAAACCTCTGTTTAGGATAAATACAACTTATTAGAATATTAATGCTTGCAAAATAAATGTCACAGCCAATGAACACCAATACTGATTGTGGTTATCCCACCTTCTCATCACTCGTTCTCACATCTTCTTCTTCCCTACCCCTCCTCCCTCTCCCGCTGCTCCCTCCGGTCTAGTCCAAATTCCATTAGTGCCTGTACTGTCTGAGAGAGGAAGAGGAGATGAGAGGGAACAGTGGAGAAGAGATGAAGGGCTTAAAGTGACTCTAATGACTACTGTAGTACCAAGCCTCAGTGCATACACACTCTGCGTGACCTCTATCACATGCATTCCTCTTTCATAGTAGTTAGGCAGCGCTGAACATGTGCTTTTTATA
Source organism: Centropristis striata (assembly GCF_030273125.1). Taxonomy (NCBI): domain Eukaryota; kingdom Metazoa; phylum Chordata; class Actinopteri; order Perciformes; family Serranidae; genus Centropristis; species Centropristis striata. The sequence goes on along the minus strand of NC_081529.1, from coordinate 23,611,259 downwards.
CTATAGCAGCTGGAAGAGCAGAGTTAATGATGAAGGCATATAAAAACAGGTTGAATAATGCTACAGTATGTTATTTACTCCCATTCCGTTTATTCCTAATCATCATTTCCCTGTTTCCTTGAAGAACGTCAGAATTGAAAAGAGCGAAGGCAATCATTTCTCAAGAATCTCTGACTGAGTTTCATGTGGACAGCTAGAGTGAAATTTGCCTAACCAGCTTTCCTCTGAAGTCTTTGCATAACTGATATGATGTCATGTGATTTACCACAAACCACTTCTTCACCAACTGCAGTGTGTGTGTGTGTGTGTGTGTGTGAGCAGTCTAATAACCATCTGCAGCCCTGCACACAGCACATCATGAGAATTGTAAAGCGCAACCCATACTGGATCTTTGAGACCGATTCCAGTTTTAGAGGGGAAAAACTCACTTAGAAATGTATTTATAATACATTTTAAAAACATTTTAAAAATTGAGCTGGAATAACAAAAAAATGCCCTATCTATTTGGATTATACACAGATTGTGTTTGAATAAAGAATATTAAGAATATTGAACATTATTACACATAATATACTTTATTACATTACAATTCATGAACACAGAAAAAAATATAATAATATAAAAATAAATAGCTAAATAAACAGAACTGTTTTTTCAGTATCAATCAATTGTTGACAATTTAAATGACGAGGGGAAATAATTATTAAATAGCTAAATAGATCTTTGTGTCCATATCAGTCAGTTGCTGACCATTAAACAAAGAATAAATAATTAAAAAAATATATATATATTTCCACATCCTATGCATTTATCAGTCAATGTGTACAAACCAGCTTCAGTGTGAGTGTGTGTGCACTTTATCGCAACCCACCGCTGTTGGATTATGGATTATGTAGACACTGTGTTTGAATTGCAGCCATAACTGGGCTCTGGGTTAGTTCAATGTCACATACTTAGAATTGCAGTCAGATGGCTGGCTGACATTAGCCACCTTCTGCTTCAGCGCTGTGTTATGGTATACATGCTCTACTGTATTTTGCAGCAATACTTTAGATGGCAGATTCTATTTGTGTGAACTCAGAAACAGCGGGGCAGATTGCTGTCGGATGTACCGCGCAGATAAATGTCACAGATGCACATACTCAAACACACAAATATGAGCCTGCACACACACACGTTTTTTTCCTCTCTTTTTGTTTTCCGCCTGTCATCATCACATTCTTACTGCCTTATTTTTTAACTTATAAAAGAATCATGTCTTCCTTTTTATGTCAGCTCAACTCAGAAGTATTGCTTTACACAAACTGGGACTCTTGAGAGAATTTAATAAGTCATTTAATGGCTCCATCACCACTAACTGCAGGGTACATTTTATCCAAGTGAGTGCTTTGTAGTTTGCTATTTCTCATCTATTATCCACAAAGTGCTATATAAATTGTGTGAGTCATTCTGCACTGCAGAACGTCTGTTCTTTACTTCCGACCTCCCAAAAACTCTCCTGAACACATTGGAAAATTTCAAGTCTGGTTTTCTTCAAAAGTATGGAGCTGTGATGGAAGTGAGGACAGTAATGACCCTGAAATGTGGTGATGATGACTGACTGGCTGCCTGCTCTGTCTGCACCACAAATTGTGGCTTTTGAAGCTGGAATGTGGAAAAAAAAGCCTGACAATCAGATGATGTCCTGTGTTCGCAGACAGCAGATAACCTGTACAACTACTGGTCAGTGTTTCTGTGGATTTTTCACTTTGGGTTTGGGTTTGGGTGACGAGACAACAGAAGACAGAGCTGGAAAGATGTCAGCTCACACACCAAAAATAATATTACATTTAAAGATTGAGGTGGTCACAACTTTAGAAAATTGATCCATTATCTTACTTTTAATGATTTAAATCAAAAGGAGGATAGGCAAATTCAGAAATTTGACTATATGGCCAAAATGTTGTACAGAAAAATATGGCAGTTATATTACACCTTATACCATAAAGCCGATCCTTTTTTAATGAGGGATTGAAAACTCTTTGGACAACTTAATGTTTTTGTTTTTTTCTAGGAGGAGTTTGGTACCCATACTTTCATACACAGCAATATCAGAGTTCTAAAATGATCTGCCATTAGTGTAGATTTCCTTGGAATATTTTATTGTGCTTTTCAACAAGTACAACAAACATTTTCAAATCATATTTAATTTGAGAAGTATCTATCTCTTTCTCTTTCTCTAAAAATTGTCTCCTACTGCTCAGCATGAGTGTCATAATGGGAGCATATCTATGTTCCCAGATCCTATGTTCCCAGGGTCCTATGTTCCCAGTGACTGATCTTTCTAGGGTCTTGTGTTCCTGGGTCCTATGTTCCCAGTGACTGATCTTTCTAGGGTCTTGTGTTCCTGGGTCCTATGTTCCCAGTGACTGATCTTTCTAGGGTCTTGTGTTCCTGGGTCCTATGTTCCCAGTGACTGATCTTTCTAGGGTCCTATGTTCTGGGGTCCTATGTTCCCAGGGTCCTATGTTCCCATTGACTAATCTTTCTAGGGTCCTATGTTCCCAGGGTCCTATGTTTCCGGATCCTATATCCAAGATCCTATGTTCCTGGGTCCTACGTCGCAGTGTCCTATCTTTCTAGGGTCTTGTGTTCCTGGGTCCTATGTTCCCAGTGACTCATCTTTTTAGGGTCCTATGTTCTGGGGTCCTATGTTCCCAGGGTCCTATGTTCCCAGTGACTGATCTTTCTCAGGTCCTATGTTCCCAGGGTCCTACGTCGCGGTGTCCTATCTTTCTAGGGTCTTGTGTTCCTGGGTCCTATGTTCCCAGGGTCCTATTTTCCCAGTGACTGATCTTTTTTGGGTCCTATGTTCTGGGGTCCTATGTTCCCAGGGTCCTATGTTCCCAGTGACTAATCTTTCTAGGGTCCTTTGTTCCCAGGGTCCTATGTTCCCAGTGACTGATCTTTCTAGGGTCCTATGTTCTGGGGTCCTATATTCCCAGTGACTGATCTTTTTAGGGTCCTATGTTCCCAGGGTCCTATGTTTCTGGATCCTATATCCAACATTCTATGTTCCTGGGTCCTACGTCCCGGTGTCCTATCTTTCTACGGTCCTTTTTTCCTGGGTTCTATGTTCCCGGAGTCCTATCTTTCTAGTGTCTTGTTTTCCTGGATTCTATGTTACCAGAGTCCTATGGTCTTTGCGTGTATGTGTGCAAATGCTCACACATGTATAGTACATCAGACATGCAGAAAACAGCACTGAATGCTGAATTGCAAATACTTTAAACAAACTAAACATCCTGGAAGTGAATTCAAAGTTTTTCTGTTTATAATGATGCTAGATCTTTGTAATTGCAATATGGAAATAAATTGGTGAGAAGCCAGCGATTAACTCTGGTAAAAGATACACTCCGACTCATATTCTGCTTCTTTTGCTCGTTTAGAGCGGAGGGCCGTCTCTCTGTGGCATCGGCCTTGAAGCAGGAGGATTTAAACAACAGCAACAAAAGCTTACATTTTATTAGTTTGAATATGAATTCTGTGGTTATTACCAGAGGCGGCTGTAAAGACAGCTACAGATAAGAAAAGCAGTAATTATTCTACTCCAAATATTCTTGTCTTGTTACACTAGGAAGCTAAACTGCCAGCAGACAGAATTACTAATAAATCAAATGTGACAGCTCACAGTCTGTTCTTACTTTGTAGAATAAATTTTGTCATTTCAGAATACATTCTGCCAAGTTTCGCCGATGGCTAATTCTATAAAAACAATGAATGGCAAATGCATGATTTAACATATGGCACCATAGGAAGCATTACCGCACATATATATATTTTTAATTGCAAATGGGGTAGATTAGCTGTAAAATGAGATATTGCAGGCGAGGTAAAGCTTCTAACCGAATAAATCAGAACATTTGAACAAGTTATGCAACTTTTTTAAAGTGCATGGGCAGCTTTTGCAGACTGAACTTTAAATGAGAGAATGAAAAACTCCAGGTGTGTGACTCAAGCAAAAGAGGGCAAGGTCATGTCGAAGAAGATAACATTTTGTAAAGGAGAACAAACCCTGGCAATTTGTAGGAAGTACGAGGAAAGCGTGAGTCACTAAGGGATGTTTATGAATATTCTGCTTTTTGATTGATCGACGGTATGTTTCAGCATGAACCATTTGTCCGCTCGCTGTGCACTGGGGCTTTGAGGTCTACCCTTTGGTAATGATTACGTATGAGCACATTAGCAGACCAAGAAGACTCATTACAATATCAAGGAGACCTGCACATCACTCGTCCTTTTTGGTGCCTTTGAGTAGAGTCTTTGTCTTTGTGTCGTGGCTATATGAGGCATGAACCAAGGTTATAATAGTTTTTGATTTTTCATTAGTTTTAGTTTTAATTTCGTTGTGAATTTTTGTTTTAAATTCAGTTAGTTTTAGTTAGTTTGTAGAGTGAGTTTGCTAGTTTTAGTTTAGTTTTTATTTTTTGAAAATGCTTAGTTTTAGTTTAGTTTTTATTAGTTTTAGTGTTAGTTTTAGTTTTTTTGTAATGGGCTATGTGTTGGGTGCCAGATTCAAAGAGGTCATAATAAATTTTGCCATTTTATCCATCTCAGCCCCAATAAGGTTATTAACTCTTACAGTTCTGGGTGTTTTGTATTTTGGTTCTAGTGTAAACATCCCAGTCTCAGTAAACATATTCACCATGTGTTGCATGTTCAAATAGAAACACTGAATTATGAATGAAAAAAGTTGACAAAAACGAAAACTAAGGACATTTTCACTATAATTTTAGTTAGTTTTAGTTAGTTTTGTAACCACAAAATACAGTTTCAGTTAGTTATCGTTTTTTTTAAAACTCTAGTTTTTATTTTTATTTCAGTTAACGAAAATGTTTTTTCAATTCTAGTTTTCATTATTTCGTTAGTTTTCGTTAACTATAATAACCTTGGCATGAACGTCACGTTACCAATTCATGGGTCACAATTACACCAAGCTCAGATCAGTTCCCCAAAAATGCATCGTTAAAGGTCGCAGTTGAAGTCCTAGAAACCTTGCACATGGTCAAACGGGACTGTGGAGAGAGTTTCCCTCCTGGAGCTTCAGTGGGTGATGGACATTCACTGCATCAGTGCACACAAAACTCCAGCATGCACTTTGCATAAAGTAGTGTGTGATTCACTTCCTCCCAGCTGTCATGTGTGATGATGTCTAGGCTGGATATTATGATAAATTATGTCTTAATATTTTTAGACTATGTGGCAATATATAAACCTCTCTATATCTTGATAGATGTATAGATATACACACTCTTTTCTGTGTAATTTTCCCTCTAAAATAATAATAATAAAGTGTTTGATGTAATCCTTTGATGCGTAGAGGGAACAGAGCTCATATATGACATTTGAGAGAGCTTTATTTTTTCTGAGTCACACTCTGGCTGTTGTACTGTCATTCTGGAGGGAAATTAGTCTTTGGAAACAGGAAGTTTCTCAGTGACACTCTGAGGTGTACTGTCAGATTAGTCTGTGATAATTTATTTTTTATTATTACATTTTTACTAATTATTCACACAATTGATATTCATTTTTTCTTAAATGCATTGTGCAGGCTGTTTTTATTTTATTTTTCATTTATTTATCTATTACTGACAGACTGAGTTATTGTCATTATTTTATACTTAATTGCAGAAATGCATGAGTTGGCATAAACATTTGGCTCCATACGGTGTTTTTCTTACTGATATCCGTCCTGCAATGTTTGTTTATTTTATAGTGAAGAAAAATTTAAATAAAAGCAAAAATAACTGTGAATGTGAAAAATTAAAGAAAGAAAGAAAAAGAAAGAAAAAAGTGAAAGAGAAAAAGTATGCTGATATGATGTTGCACATGAACTGTGATGCCTGGTATAAACACACACGACAAAAACACATGGGGGCTATTTGAACTGTGTGTTTTCAGAGTGGCTGGCTTGACTGCTGTGTTCTGCACTGTGTGGGGTTTTTAAGTGATGGAACAGATTTGTAAAAACCTTCATGAAACTGCTAAACACAAGATCTGTGGATTATCTTCAATAATTAGGTCATGATTTCTGGAAAGAGACGTTGCTGTTGAGTTTTTCAAATGTATTTTTTGGAGCTTCGAACACCACAAGAGTGCCATATAGTTCCAATTATATTCAAGAGAAGGCAAACAACTCTCTGGCAGATATCTCACAGAAACAGTCTACACTGTAAAAAAACCTGTTGTTTTTACGGTAAAAAAACGGCAGCTGTGGTTGCCAGAATTTTTCTGTAATAAATACGGTAGAACTTTTTTTAATATCACGGTAAAAAGATATTTGCACTGTTGATTTCACGTTTAAGATTTCCATTTTATTCCATTTTTTACTGTATAAATACGTTTTTCCATCAAAAGAAACGCTGTTCTGCCATATAATTGACAAGAAAATACTTTATAAATGCCACATAAATTAAAGATTTTACCATAAAATATTACAGTATATTTATGTTAGAGATATGGTGTTTCGTATATTTAACATCGAGAAAAAGTATTTTTTTACAAAAGAGAAATGCAAAAATTACAGTGACGCTTATATATATATATATTTGATATTTAATACATATTACAGTGTAATATGTATTAATATTAGAGTAATATAGAGTAATGTATTTTTCAAAAAAATAAAACTGTAAAAAATACTGTTTTGGCTGATATATACATTTACAGTGTTTCATTGTTACTAAAACTGAATTAACCCATTTATCATTTTACGGTCACTGTAAAATCTACAGACATTTTTTTTACAGTCTAGATTGATAAATATCACAGGGATGAGATGAAATATGTATTTTTGAGTTGAAGGTGAACTGTGGCTTCAACCCATTGGAGCAGGTGGCAATTTTGCGTTTAGCCATGCTCGATGTTTCTGTGTGTCACAATATGATGTCATTACATCAACAAGTGTTGCATTGCCATTATCATGTATCATGTAACACCACGCTAATTTTGTCTGACCTTGATTTCGCCAATTGTATGCTATACATATTGAATGATCTGCATTTTTACAACCACTACTTGCAACCTTCCTGTCCTCTCCTCTCTGCTCTGTGTAAACAGCCTGCTGTTATGTCTGATTTTCAGTGAATATTTGTCACGTGAAGTTCTAATCAGCACAATAAGTCGTGACTTCCTAGTTGCGTTGAGGAGCACAGAATTTAATGTTTCTAACAGGATCTGGTTATTCCAAAAAAGTTTATGTTTTGTGACTTTTTAAATATGACACGTAGAATAAACAAGACATTTCTGTAGCCTATGATCCATACAAGGACTTTTGGAAAGTTCAAATTTCGACAATAATGCCTGTTTTTACAGTTTATTTCCTTGTTAAATAATGTTTTTTTGGCAATCTCTTAAAGAAAACATATGTTTAAATCCTGCCTGCGGCGTAAATTGGTCTTAAAATGAAAATATTCTAGTTTATCACAATCATTTCTGGGACAAAATATTGTCCAACAAAAATGATCATGACAGGCCTATTATCTATCTGTTTTATGTATCAAAAGAGATACCAGCATTAACATGAACAACACGATATGGCTCACACTGTAAAAAATGTTTGTAGAAATTACAGTAAAACACTGTCAAATTATATCAGAAATAGGGCGTAAAATTAAAAATGTAATATCACCGTAGTAGACACTTTTAATTACCGTAAATCAAAGAATAGCACAAAACTTTTACTTTTTTCTGTCATAAACTTTAGAAAACACAGTTTTGCGTAAAAAATATTAGATTTTTCATTTAAAATGTATGGAGAAATACCATAACGTCACAAGGACATAACTACCCTAAAAATAATAGCAGACCAAAGGACCTAACAAAGGACCTAAAATGACCAAAAGAGTCACAAAACGACCAAAAAAAAGACAGAAAACGACCAAAAGAGACACAAAGCCACACTGTAAAAAAGGTTTGTAGAAATAACAGTAAAACACTGTCAAATACATCAGAAATAGGGCGTAAAATGAAAAATTGTATATCACTGTATTAGATGCTTTTAATTACCGTAAATCAAAGAATAGCACAAAACTTTTACTTTTTTTCTGTCATAAACTGGAAGAAACACACAGGTTTTAGGTAAAATATAACATTTTCATGCAAAATTTGTGGAGAAATACCATGATGTATGAATTAATGACACAATTATCCTAAAAAATAACAGGATTATTCAGACTAAATCACAGTTTTTGCTGATATTTACATTTAAATTTAGAGTAGAAAATCCACTCACTGTAATTTTTACGGTGAAGTTCTGGCAACCACAGCTGCCGGTATTTTACCGTAAATTAAACAAATTATTTTTTACAGTGCACCTGTAATGGTGCCTTCACCACACTTGAGAGAAATTAATGACATTGAACTGCCCACAAGACCACAGTGGTTGTGATATAAGATTGCCGTTAGAGGTCTCTCATTTCCTCTGATCAGGAGCGAGTCGGAGGGTTATGGCCGAGCCGGTGTTCACCTGGGAGAGATCAAAGCGACTTCCACAGCGCTGACAGATGGAGGAATTTCATTTCTTCAAGGCACTCCGACATTACAATGTGGCGTCATTTCGAGGCTTGCTAATAGTTTGAGAAAAGTCTAAGATGACTTTGCAAGTCAGGGAGTTCTTTTGGGAAGCCCCATTGTGTCGATGTAATAAGACACGATAAAGAAGCTTATTGTGAATTTCTCTTGGCATTCTCCGTCTTCCTCTTTTCAGCTGATGCTCCATTCAGTTCATTTGATTCCAAATGGAGAAGAGCGGGACTGAAAAATAGACACATTGGAGATGTAAAATGAATTTTTCAGGTGATTCGCCGATGCAGTCTGCAGCAACTCAAGTCTGTATCACAAGATGTCAGTTGGCCGAGTGAGCAGGGCAGACACGTGCAAATTTACTGCAAACATATGTGACACTGGAAACGGAGGAAATGAGCATGAGATGAGCAGGGAAAGATAAAAGAAGGGGAGAAAAAAGGGACGAGGGAAAGACGGAGCTGGTGGATGAGAAGGGGTAATTATTGTGCGGATAGAGCGAGATGGAGGGTTCGTGAGAGGCACAAAAGCAAAACACTGAGTGAAGGACAAGCTTGTAACTTCTCTGTGAAAGACAGATAAAAGAGAAAGAGAAAAGATGGAGACGAAAGGGACACACGATAGCCCTCAGAGAGGCGGGTGGAGAGGGCAGGGGAAGAAGTGAGAGATGCTAGTTAGCACTTTTCTGGAAAAGGCAGAGCACGAGAAGGAGGGAAAGAGAGAGAGGAAGAGAAAAGGAGATAGTTAGCACAGTGGCAGAGTGAACTTTTGCCCAGTGCCTGTCAGTGCAGAGGACGGCAGAGGACGGGTGGTGTGTGTGTGTGTGTGTGTGTGTATGTGTGTGTCGTGTGTGTGTGTGTGTGTGTGTATTCTTGCCTCCTCTTGACAGTGAGGAGGAACATGAAGTCTCTAATTGCTCTGGTGACTGCAACTTCAGACCTCTTCCACTGTGAAAGGGAGAGAGACAGAGAGTGGGAGGGAGGGCAGAGGAGCACTGAGATCAGGACAAAAAAAGACAAAGGGTCTTATTAACAGAAAGGGGGACTAATTGAAGTTATTAATGAACGGCGCACAGAAGTCGTCAAACAGACAAATAATAGAGATCGCATGCCAAACAGAAACTGCAAAAAGTGCATGTGATGCAGAGACAATATGCCTTACTGACATATTACGGCTGTGTGTATCTGTGCGTATCTAGTATAACAGATTGATTTTAAAAAAAAACTCAACTCTTTATTTTTTATAAATTCCCAATCCTCTTCTCATGCTGTCTAAATTGTACATTTTGTATTTGTAGAAAATTAAGCACACTGCAAAAAAGCCAACTTGTATTTTTTGGCCTAAAACAGTGATTTAAGTTGGTTTAACTTGGAAATATAAATTATTGATATTTAGGGCTAAGGATTAAAAGTTATTGCAATGTAAAATTATAAGTTAGTTCAACTTATAGTTGAGTTGACAAAAATCTGAATTCAGAGTTGAGCAAACTCAAAAACAAAACTTAAAATATTTAGTTTAATTGTCCAACTTAAAATTTTATCGAAGTTTGTTGCCTTGAAATTTTGAGTTCACTCAACTTTTCTTTTTTTGCAGTGCAGTTTATACCACATTAGGCGTGTTTCCACTGAGTACTTTTTGTAAAGTGGTGTGGAGTGTTTTGGCTCCGCCCACTAGTTAGCTCCCCTCGGCCTCTGTTCCTATACAGGTACTTTTGTAGGAGTTTGAATGTGACAACAGACCGACGTGGCAAGCAGTGTTGCCAACTTAGCTACTTTGTCGCTATATTTTGTGACTATTCGGACCCCTCTAGCGACTCTTTCAAAAAAGCGACTCTAAATGAATAGCAGGCTCCGTCACAGCGGCCCAGTCTTCCTGCAGCAGTCTCTCCCAGCTGCAGTCAGCAGAGCAGGATATGTTAACCCCTCAGTGTCCAGTTTACACCAGTCTGCAAATGAATCATGCATGCGCGAAATCGCCACCTCAGCCTTATCCAATCAGCGTCGACTAGTGAGTAGCGGCTCAGAAAGTACCAACCCGAGGCAGGTTCTTTATAAACCACTACCTGAGCCACTAACTGTTGAAGTTGGGCGGATCCTCTCTCCCAAGCCACACCCATAGCAGCTCACTAGAGTGAAAACTACCTGGAAACATGGAAATGTGCCTAATATCAGACACTAGCCCACAGAATATAACAAATATTAGGATTATAGGGGTGGGGAAAGTAAGGCAGTCAAAAAAATCCATCAATTCTAATGAAATGCAGTCCTGTCAGTTTCTTCCGCCTCTTTTTTTCAGTATCTTTGATATGATCAGATTGACACAAAAAACAGAGACACTAGCACCCCAGGATGCTGCCAAGCCTCGGTGAAACAAAGGACACCACAGTTACTGACATCCCGTTGGATTCTGATGCAGACATGGAGGTCTAGCAGCCCTTCATCCACTAACCAGCAGGATGCCCAGAGGAGATCCACATGGCTGGGTTTAACTCCTCTGTGCTCGGTGTCTCCTCCTGATATAGAGATGGACGCGGAGATGTTCTTGCTTGTCCATGTGGTCAGGATCATAGCTGGTTCTTCATCTTTTCCTCTGTGTTTACTCTGATGTTTACATTGATAACATCTTTCAGTAATATAGCTTAATGTTAGCAACACATCCTGATGTGCAACTTGTCACATGCCGCCACCACCGTCCAATGTCGGTCACAAAAAGCACAATATTTGCAAAATAGACGCGAATAAGCTCAGATGTAGCCTTAATTTAGCAGAGATGACGGAGAGGTGACTGTAGAAGTCTGCACCTTCTAGAATATAGAGCTAAATATTCCCCTCAGGAGTTGGTGGAGACCAATAGCAGAGGAGAATATTGAATTTACATGACCCAGGTGTCTAGAAACACAACTCCAGAAGAAGAATGATGTTGTTCCATAACTGCTTGATATAAGAATAAGCAAATGTTTAAAAAATGTCAACTGATATGTCAGTGATGTGTGCATCCGTCTGCTGCCTTCAAGTGGCCAAAAAAAACAAAACCCCAGTTATAGCCAGTTTGAAATTCCTTTTTACATGATAAATATGTAAATATCTGTTTTGCAATGAAGTACTCCAAAAGAAAAATCACTCTAATGACTCATTATAACAATTATAACATTTTTGAAGTGTGCAGGCTGTCTTCAGTGTTTCTTGTTCACACCATCTTCATCTACTGTACGTCTTTTTATTGCAGTGAAGTGTGTTTCGGGAAAGGACTGGTGGGTGTGAGACTCACTTCATGCCTTGGTGATTCAGTGATTTTATCTGCTCACCTTGACCTGCCAGGAGAGATGATATATCCATAACGCACACCTTCAACACTGACCTCCGCCTTTCCTTTGGCTTCTGTCCAGTGACCCTTGCTTTCTCCTGGGCGTTTTTCCCGTATTGCTCTGTCAGCTCTGGAAGGGGAAGAGGATGGAAAGAAGGGGGAAGGGAGATGACCGGGAGGGGGACAAAACAAAGGGATGAGGGCTTCGGATGAGGGAGTATCGAGGAGAGAAAAAAAAATATGGAGAGAGAGAGGAAAGGGTTCATTCACCACTAGGGACCTGCTGAAATGGCCCTGCTTTGTCACTGTCTTTCACACACACACACACACACACACACACACAACTCTCTCTCACTCTTCTCACTCTCATATATACACATAATCCTAGCTGTCAGATATATGTTACACACATATGGATCATACTCAGCCTAAATCCTTTTGCAGTGTTTTTCCACTGGTTCTGGTGTGTGTGTGTGTGTGTGTGTGTTGATGTGTGGGCGGCATCTGTCAGGGCGGATGCTAAAACCCTTCCTCTGGCCAATGATAAAAGCTCAACGCATCTCTGTGTGTGTCTGCTTGGTGTGTGTGTGTGACCACCCAGATGTTTGGACATTAGTTGACTGCTGGTATCTGCAGCTCAAATGAGCCTTGGGGCTTAGGTCATTAAAGACCAGCTTTAAACTTACTAATACATTCAAACACACACACACACACACACGCACATACTCCCCAAGTAGCTGAGTTGGTAGGTTTCTTCTAAAACTCTGTAGACTGTCATGTAACTGAATCAGCGCCTGACTCACTGACATAACTGCAACAAACTCAAGTGATATCAGCTCATAGAGGGACAAACTGTTCAATGGGGAGGATGCAAGGAGAGGAAAGATTGAAATAAAAGAGGTAATAAAAGGAGGTATGAAGGGGTAACAGATGAGGCGCCATGGTAACGTATTGCTGCCTCAAGGAGAAAGGGAAAGCGATAATACATTTCCACACATTTGTCATGTAAGATGGAAGTCAAAAGGTGAAACTAAGCTTGTGAAGTAGTTCATGTGGGAAGCCAGGGGCGGATTGTCCTACTGCCAGGGCTTCTCTTCAGGGAAACGTGGAAACTCTTGGAGAAGGCGTGAATCTGCACTCTCTTAGTGAGAATCCTCCCTGTCTGAGTGACTCCATGCGTGTGTGAGAGCAGGCACATGGCGTTTTACACCCTCGCCAGGCCAACAGAGGAGCTGGCAGCAACAGGGACCGTGACACACATGAGGAGCTGTGAACTACTAAACTAAAGAGAATAGCTATAGAAATAGATAAAGTAGAAGGGCAGACCTCCACTAAAGCCCTGCCCTAAAGGCTCTTAATCCTGCTCATGCCTACACTTGCAGACAGTCGGACCATGCAGTGATATGTGTGTTTGGTAAAACAAAGCCCTCACTGGAACATTAATAACAAGTCAGGCAAAGAGAGTGAACGCTTTATATTAAGGTCCTTGTAATAACCATTAATTAACAAGTAATAAGGCCCTTGTAAGTCGTTACAAGATGCTTACTAACATTATTGTGTGTTTATAAGTGTTAATAATGGCATTACAAACACCCATGACCCACCCATTATGTCTTTGCCATGCCTTTATTAATTTTATTTTGTTTGCTTATTGATATTAAAATATACTTTATTGCTCATTTATTATAAGTTAACTATGCTTTTTGCAACTACCGGATCTAAAGCGAGAACAATGCCTTATTACTTGTTAATTAATGGTTATTAAGGAGCTTATTATAAAGCGTTACCAAGAGTGTTACCAAGAGTGGCCCAGCGTTGTATTGAAGGGGTGTTTGGAATTAGTGACAGCTTATTCGCAAATAATTCATTCAGAAGAACTAATTGTTAAGGTGAACGAACCGAACCGAAAGAGTGATTATTTTCTCAACCTCGCCGGTCTCCAGTCTTGTGTCTCTCTCTCTAGCCCGTAAATGGCAAGTAGCGTGAGCTTGCATTCACTCAAACCCGCCCCTCCCTCCAGTCTCCTTCTTCTTCTTCTGTTTTACCAGCGGTTGGCAACCAGCATAATTGGTGCATTATTCACTGTAGGCATGGTCAGTTACTGCTTCAGTTTGTGTACTGAACGTACTAGTAAAGGGAACGTGAGCCCTGACTGGTTCTCTGCATCGACATCAGTCAGTCCACGATACATTCACTGAACATACTAGCTGTCAGAGTTGCAGTCACCCACGCTCACCTCCTCTCTCATGTCTTAAAAAAGGAAGTAGTGACAGATATTGTATTGAATTATTAGGTGTTGAAAATATGATTGTTATAGCAGCTTTCATTTTGCAAACTGTAGCTTTTATCCAACTAAATTCTCTGCTCATTAGCTTATTCACAAACGGCTGCTCACACAGAGATGCGTCAGATATGCAATCAAAACTCCAGTTAAGCACTGAAGTATTTGGTTATTAAATCTTTTGTACAAATCTTTTTAATGAACTGAGTTTAGTGATTCAGTACACTGACAAGAACTGTGAAGAGCGTCCCTCTTAGCGGACTGCTTTTCTTTCTGTCCATTTAACTTTTATGAGAAACACTGCAGTGTCTGGTGACTAAAGGGGTTAATATCTAATAATAATAATAATAATAATAATAATAATATGTTGTTGTTGTTGTTGTTGTTGTTATTATTACTTTATCAGTGCATTTGGTCAGCAATTAGAGCCGTTTAGTTTTCTGCTGACACCAGCTCAGAGTGGGACTGTGCAGCCAGCGAACAGTTCATGATCTGCTTTAATCTTCTTTTCAACTTCATCTGTTGACTCTAGCCTTTAGGTTAGTGCTAGATAAATCCCAGAACCTGCGGTTTTGTTTTTTTACCAGTTGCTCCCACCCTCAGCAGAGTTAAAGACAACCACACCAGCAACATTTCTGTTTTCCTGCTGGATACTAAATCCAACGCAGAAATCCTCTATGCCCTACCTCGCAATGTTAATGAAAGTGAAAAGTAATTTGTGCATCTGCCCTATTATGCAATGCCACACCCTTCTACAAAGTTTTGTGAATATCAGGTCAGTAGATTTTCCTTTATCCTGCTGACAGATAAACAAACTGCACATAAAACACAACCTCCTTCACAGTAAATAAAAAAGGTCATGTCGATTGACATAATTTCTTGCTGCCTGCTACTAAATCACCCTTTATTTTCTTCACTATGTCAGACTTGGCCTCTAAGTTGACCCTATATTATGTAGGAAAAGGCAAAAAATGCATTTTTCTCAGCTGCAGTTTGGTTCAGATGGCTGACCCCTGCCCTGACTTTTGCTTTGGGGAAAAAACGGCTGACATGTCGCCTCTCATTCCTCTTGTTATTGCAACCTGCTGTACTAAAGACCTCTGATCTCAATTAGGGATCGTGTTAGGGTCAGTTGTGTGTGCATGAGTGTGTGTTCATGTGTACTCTAGCCATGTGGGTTTGCATAAACCAACTCCCATCCCTCCATAAATACTTTTTTAGGCAATCGCATACACATTTTCTTTGTCCTTCAACTAAGACCGCTTATATTATGATCTAAACCTACACACATAAAGATAAGATGATTCATCAGAACTCCCCAAACAACCTGCTGTCTTCAAGTAATAACCAGTGTGCTATTTCTCTCGCAAATGAGACTTGACAGCACAATTCTGTACAATTTAGTCTCTTGGCAGGGGAGGGAGAGAGAGAGGGGGAGAGAGAGGGGGAAAGACAGTGTGTGTCCTTTTGGCCCATCCTTTTGGCCATTTTCCCAGTCAAACGAGTGTGAGAGGAGTGCAAAGGCAGCCAGGGCCCTCAGAGAGCCAAGCACTGTTTAAATGATGTTATCACAATACATTTGTTTCCACTCCATCTGTTTCACTTACACATTCTCCAAACTCCCGCTCCCTCACCCTCTTTCATTATTTTTCTCACCTGTATGTCACAATTAACATTTACTGTTTAATTTAATGTGGATATTTGTGACCACATGTGTGCTTATTCTATACAGGGATGCTGTGACCCTTCATCTTATTACCAACACTCACTACACAGACACATGCACACACACCTCAGTTCTACCTCACATGCTGCCAGCCATAGCCTCACATCATTTAGCGCTTCAATAAGTTATTGATCACAACATGCCTACAGTACTTTGGGACCTAGAACAGTCCCAAGGCCAGTACAAGTGTGTGAGTACCTGTTATAGTGCTTCACTAAACACCTAATTCACAGATTCTGGGCATACTGTATATGGGTTTCTTAATCAATACTTGTGTAAGGATGTGCCAAAGTAGATGGAGTTCAATGCTTTTGTTCATTCTCACCTTGGTGCATGCCTCAGTTTTTGATGTGTGTGACGTGGCTGAAGAGGGTCGCCGGTTCGCCTCCCGCCTGCAGCTCTTCTGTGTGGAGTTTGCATGTTCTCACCGGGTACTCCGGCTTCCTCCCATAGTCCCAAAACATGCACTTAGGTTTAATTGGTAACTCTAAATTGCCCGTAAGTGTGAATGAGAGTGTGATTGTCTGTCTCTATGTGTCAGGGATCAGCTCCAGCCCCCGCGACCTGAGTGCGGATAAGCGGTTAAGGATAATGAATGAATGAATCTGCAAGCTGCCCTACCTAATTGGGTTGTGTCATAAAATGGTCTAAAATGGGTATGTAGTGCGATCCAACTGATATAATGTGGATTCTGTGTATATCTATCTATAAAAGCAAGAAGCGTCTGTGTGTGCGTGTGTGTGTGTGTGTGTGTGTGTGTGTGTGTGTGTGTGTGTCTAGGGCATACCTCGCTGACCGTTAGTCAGACTGACCTCAGATCCCGTATGTGGCTTGTGCATGGCACTGGCACAAAAAGGAAGGGTTAAATGCAGAGGTTGAATTTCCCCATTGTGGGATTAATAGAGTACTCTTCTTCTTCTTCTTTTATTTTCTTTGTGATGTAGTGGATTAACTGATGGGACAGATAAGACAATAATCTTGGAGGATTTATTGACTATTTGCTGCAGTTATCCCCCAACTCCTCTATATTTTGGGCAAAAATAGATGATTCTCCTAAGAACACACTAGAACTAATCATCAAGTGTCAGGTGGATAAGTGCATCATAATACAACAATTTATGTGGCTCTGCTTGCATGACAACCAATTTAATCATAATTAGTTATTTTTTTATATTATATGAATGCATATACGTTAATGAAATTACAGTTTTATTTTGTTTGCAATTATTCTTTTTTTTTTAACATTGTGTTTATTGGATTTTGTCGTGTTAACATATAACATGGCAAGTCATATATTGAACATCCTATTTTGTTTTACCTTGCCCCCCCTCCCATTCCCTCCCCCCATTTCCCTTTACTGGTACACATAGTTATAAAGATATGCATATACATATATGTTCATATATACATACATACATACATCTACATACATATACACACATACAGTTAAAAAAAAACAACAACAAAAAAAACAGCAAGACAGTCAAAACCTCAAAAGGAAATGGATAAATAAAATAAAATACAATAAAATAAATAAATAAACCTATATAAAAATGGAAATTAACTCAAGTTATATAAAAATCCAAAGGTAAAGTCACCAATTATCCTTTGGGTAATTTACAGGGTTTACAACACTATTAGCAAGGTGATATATTTCTCCTGGCTCACCTCAAGTCAAAGGAAACAATGTCACTCTATAAGTTCTACCTCTTTTAACACATTGAGTCAATTTTCTTCCGGAGAACATGATCAGTGTACAGATTGCATTCACACCTGGCTTTGATCCAATCACAATGCGAGCCAGATGACCACCAGATGTAGTCTGGCTGATTGGATAGCGTTCTGATGGATTGCAATGCATTTAGTGTGTATTCACACCTCATTAACCTCGTGTTAATAGTGTCAGAGAGGTCAGAGAATCAATAGCATTGGTGTATTTCTTTGAAGCCCAGAAATATTTCTCTATGCTGGACGTAGTAGAATATAAATGAAATCTAACATAAGCTACACTGTAAAAAATATTCTGTTTAATTTACGGTAAAACACCGGCAGCTGTGGTTGCCAGAACTTTACCGTAGAAATTACAGTGAGTGGGTTTTCTACTGTAAATTTAAATGTAAATATCAGCTAAATCTGTCATTTAGACTGAAAAATCACTTGCCATTTTATCCCTATTGTGTCTCTTTTTGGTAATTTTGTGTCTCATTTGATAATTTTACATATTTTTTTGGTCATTTTGTGTCTTTTTTTGATAATTTCATGTCTCTTTTGGTCTTTTTCTGTCTTTTTTTTGGTAATTTTGTGTCTTTTTAGATAGTTTTGTGTCTCTTTTGGTCATTTTGTGTCTTTTTTGATGGTTTTGTGTCTCTTTTGGTCGTTTTCTGTCTCTTTTTTTGGTCGTTTTGTGACTCTTTTGGTCATTTTAGGTCCTTTGTTAGGTCCTTTGGTCTGCTATTATTTTTAGGGTAGTTATGTCCTCGTGACGTTATGGTATTTCTCCATTCATTTTAAATGAAAAATCTAATATTTTTTACAGCAAAACTGTGTTTTCTAAAGTTTATGACAGAAAAAAGTAAAAGTTTTGTGCTATTCTTTGATTTACGGTAATTGAAAGTGTCTACTACGGTGATATTACATTTTTAATTCCACGCCCTATTTCTGATATAATTTGACAGTGTTTTACTGTAATTTCTACAAACATTTTTTACAGTGTAAACACAGAGGATTCAGTGGATGGAGATATTTCATACAGGACATTAATTAGAGGACAGAGATGCTGCTGATGTGTGAGTAACTCCCATTTGTGCTGAATTAGCTTCCTTGCCACATGTGATTGATAGGGACCACATCTCTCTCTCTCTCTCTCTCTCTCTCTCTCTCTCCCTTCATCTCGTGCCCAGTTTTGTCACTCTTCTTCTCTTCCATTCTCTCTTCTTCTGTTTCTTTGAGTTGCAGCTACTTCAGCCATCTGTACGGTAAAGTCAGGCAGATGGTGTGACAGACAAAGAGACAAAGTTAGAGCGTCAGCATGACGGACATCAATCACTCACAGAGTCGATGGCAAGGCAGTGAGTAGATGCCACGGTATATTACAACAACAGTGGTATTAAATTGGTGTTATTTCTGTTGGTACTAATCATGTCATGTTAGACAGTTTAAAGAATGGGTTCGAAAGGTTTTGAAGTTTTGTTGATATGGGAGTATAACTGGCATTCCCTATCATCAAACAGTGCCTATTCATTTTTTATAAAGTACATGTTGTAAGTACAGCGTATTTTGGAAAGGTCCAGCGTCTGCTGCAGAGTCACTTTGAACTGATGTCACACTCAGTATAATAAATTGGCACCTTCTAGACTTGACTTTGCAACATTTCTGCATTTACAGCGGGTTTGCTGTTAATGTATTTGTTTTGGCTGCAGCGTGTTAATGATAATTAAAATGTTTCAGGCCGTTGTAATGCATCTACCCTTGTCAGCCACCACATGGCCATCCCATAAAATAAGAACAAAAAATAATACTACTTGCACAAAAAAATGTGTTCAGTCTGCCTTAAGTTCAGCTAAACAATAAGACTCCTGAGGTTAAGGTTAAGTAAAGTGTATCAGTATATACACTGACGGTCAAAAGTTTTAGAACACCCCAATTTTTCCAGTTTTTTATTGAAATTCAAGCAGTTCACGTCAAATGAACAGCTTGAAAGGGTACAAAGGTAAGTGGTGAACTGCCAGAGGTAAATAAAAAAAGGTAAGCTTAACCAAAACTGAAAAATAATGTACATTTCAGAATTATACAAGTAGGCCTTTTTCAGGGAACAAGAAATGGGTTGACAACTTAACACTATGGAGTCTTGGGCTATTTTGTCAATTTTTGAATTCTTTTCATGTCTTTGTAAGTCATTTTGTGTCTTTTTTTGGTCATTTTGTTTCTTTTTTTAGTCATTTTGTGTCTTTTTTTTTGGTCATTTTGTGTCTTTTTTTAGTCCTTTAGTCCAACATAAAATGTGATTTTGAATCTTTTTTTTTACTTTCAAAACACTATCATGCTCAATAAAGAATTTTAAATGTTGCAAATGTGCATTAATTTCAGAGTACACTGAGACATTAAACTGCATAATTTTCAATTCAATTCTGGAAAAGTTGGTGTGTTCTAAAACTTTTGACCAGTAGTGTATATATATATATATATATATATGTGTGTGTGTGTGTGTGTGTGTGTGTGTGTGTGTAAAAACAATATTTGCCTAGAGGATTTTAAAGACCAATGCCGATACCGATTTTATAGGGGGTAAATTCATCAATAACTGATATGGTGGTTGATCTAGCATTTTTTTTTCTGAGCTGGAATGAAAAAATACGCTTTTTTATGTGGATTGTGCACCGATTTTCCACCACTCTGCAAATGTACAGAGAGCTACTTTCTCAAACATAAAACTTTATTTAATAGTATTTTACATTATCAAACAATGTAGTAATCATCAAATTCTATAAATGATAACTGAGAAAATAAAAAATAAATAGGAATGAAATAAATAGCTTAATAAAAATCATTACTGTTCAGTTTCAGTCAATTGCTGATTATTTAAAACAAAATCGTGCCAAGCAACATTTTCTGCATTATATATTGTGTAAAAAAGGATTTCATAATGACACATGTCAGACAGCATATACACCGATATCGATATGCCTTTGATCGGCCAATATCGGCTGATCATATCAGTCAACTAATATATCTGCAGGCTCTACCAAACAGTGTAAAATATGCTTCCCATTTACATTTCTGTCAATACGTTTTCCTTGAGAGGGAGTAGAATGGAGAGAGAAAGAGGTTTGAATAATGATTTGAAACTATATTATGCCTGAGCCAAATACACTGTAAAAAATGTTTGTAGAAATTACAGTAAAACACTGTCAAATTGCATCAGGAATGGGGCGTAAAATTTAAAATTGTGTATCACTGTAGTAGACACTTTTAATTAACGTAAATCAAGGAATAGCACAATTTTTACTTTTACTGTCATGAACTGTAGGAAACGCACAGTTTTGCTATAAAAATATAACATTTTCATGTAAAGTTAATGGAGATTTGCCATGATGTGTGAATGAATGACTCAACTACCTTAAAAATAAAGAGAACATTCAGTCTAAATTAGTTTTTGCTGATATTTAAATTTACAGTAGAAAACCCCCTCACTGTATTTTTTACGGTGAAGTTCTGGCAACCACAGCTGCCGGTAATTTACCGTAAATTTAACAGATTATTTTTTTGCAGTGTAAGAAACATAATTTTTCAAAAAAATCTACTTCTGTTGCATCTCCTCACTGTGTGTCTTTGTGTGCGTGTGAAACAGTGTGTTTTAATGCCTTTGAGTTAGTGTGTGTCTGCTCCGCTGCCCTTGTGTCCAAGTGTGTTTGTGTGTGCTTATTGTGCATATTGTGCTTGCCCATACCTGAGCTTGCCAACCTGCAGAGATGCAATTCCACAGGGTGCAGTCACTGCCAGTTCCTATTAATATCAATAGCACCAGTTGAGCCGCAATGGCTGACCTTGGTTATGCTTTAGATAACCAGTGAGCCAGCCTGCATTAAAATGGAACACTTTTCTGCGACTTCTAAGCATTGCTGGCTATTTTTATTTTATTTCATAACTGAATTGTTTAAAAGTGCATGTATACGTGATGTGTAGCTGGCTAATTTACCTAATGAGACCTGAAAAATGATGCTCACGAGAGACTGCTTTCCAAAATGTAGCATTGTCGTCGAGACATTTGTAGATACTAACACACACGCATGCACGTGCACACACACACACACACACACACACACACACACACACACACACACAGCTTGTCTCTGTACTGTCCTCTCGCGAACTCTGACATCGCCTCGAGGGAGGATTTAGCCCAAGCGCATTCAGAGAGGGATGAAACTGCCTGAGAGAGCAACAGACAAAAAGATATATAAAGCAAAACTATGACTGAAATTGCTCCTTTTTAGACAAATGGAATGATGAGAGAGAGATAGAGAAACTACTTTTGTTCTTTCATCTTTAGTTTTGTGTCACATTTTTGAGTTTCTATGGGCTTTTTGCAACTGCTGCCATATTTGAAGTTGGAATATGAGATTAAAGAGGAACCCTGTTATTTTCATTGAACTGCTTGGCAAAGGGTGCACACATTTTTGCACATATTTGTCACATCAGTTGTTCTCGAATCAGACAGGTCAATAGTGACATCAGTGGGATAATTATAACAGAGGTATTATCTTGTCTTTCTTTTATTATGCATCGCTGTTGATCATCCATTTAATAATATAATGATGTGGGTTTTTACAACTTTAACACATGCACAGAGAGCAGTTTTCTGAGGCAGTTTTCAGTATTTCTGTGACATATTGAGGTAATTTGACAGCTGCATGCTCACACTCGGGAGCCGCTCGGTACAGACTCACTCTTGTACCGATCGCTGCTGAACAGCACCACCGGAGCCGTTGAGGTTTACATGCAAGGTGCCCTTGTACAGGGCTTACTGCATCTTACATCTAACTTTCTCTGCTTAACGTTCCCTACCTGCTCCAAGGACTCGCTCACCAAAAATGACTGCAATGTTATTTTACCGATGCGTAATGTTTATTCTTAACGTTTCAGTAAGTGAACCCACTGGCTAGTGTCCTGCCCTCTTTTTCTTACCACTTTGTTTTAGTTAGCATTCCAGCGGAGAGACTTGGCAGCCGGGCTCATATTGTGCCCTTCACAAGTAGGCTGATCATCAGGCACATTAAAATGAGGGAATGGCCGTTGGTCTCTTATAATGATGGTAATGAAACTGAGAATAAGGGTTGGCACTGTGGAAAAGCTTGGAAGCATGACAAATGATAGCTGTGAGGGCTGAGAGCGGCATACAGTAGCCAATGACATTGCTACAGTAAGCAAGGGAAATTAATAATGCAAAGCCAAACATCAGTTTGACATGTTTTTTGGCTCTTCAGGAAAATGTTAGGTTGCCCCAAAGAGAAGCAGAGGAACAGATCTGCATGAATCTCCCCCCATTTGCTCACTTCAGATAAAAAATGCTATTGTTGCACCTGCATTCATAACATCATACCTTTTCATTTTAAACAGATGACGCAGCTCCTGATTGAGCTTTTCTGCTGTCAAAGTCTGTTGAAATTTTCTTTTACATTAGCCAGTCTTTAAACACTGCCATAGCCCATACCATGATCCATTTTGTGTTAACTTCACGTCTGGCTTCTGTAATTTTGCTTCGTCTGTGCTGTTTTCTTGTTCATTTAACCATAAATCGAAAGTTTTATGCTCTCCAAATACATTGAAATGATTAGTGAAATATTCCATGCTGTTTTCTGATGGAGAGACAGAAAGCTATTTTCTTTTTGCCACAGATTGATATGATTGGACATGGTCCTCCAGAGTCAGAATTTAATCCATAGCAACTGTCTGCTATCCACAGCGGTGGTCTGCTCCTGACTGACTGTAGAAGGCTTTAATTGAACAATCACAAACAAGTATTCAGTGAAGGTTTGTCACTTCGGGTTAAATATCAGCTTGATACTGTTGAAAATAATATGATGTATGCCCTTGGTGTGCGTGAATATATAAACCATAGTAGACTGAGTTGCAATATCCAAATCTGCAGGACCATCAGAGCCCCAGAAGGCTCCCCTAAATGTCCCAACACTTCCCTGTTGTTTCCATTGTGTCTGTGTATGTCCCTGCGATGGATGGAGGGAAATATATTTTACGACCATGCAGGCAGGGTGCCATGGTGATGTAGTGGTATAGAGTTTGCATGTTCTACTCATGTCAGTGTGGGTCCTCCAGGATCATCCCACAGTCCAAAGACATGGAGCCTAGGTTTAATTGGTGACTCTAAATTGCCCATAGGAGTGAATGAAAGCATGAATGGTTGTCTGTGTCTATGTGCTGTCATAGTTTTGCTACCTGTCCAGGGTGTACCCCGCTTCTCACCCGATGTCAGCTGGGATACACTGTCAAAAATGTTTGTAGAAATAACAGTAAAACTCAGAAATGGGGCGTAAAATTAAAAATTGTATATCACCGTATTAGACACTTTTAATTACCGTAAATCAAAGAATAGCACAAAACATTTACTTTTAAATAAACACACAGTTTCGCTGTAAAAATATAAAAAATTTTATGCAAAATTTATGGAGAAATACCATGATGTGTGATTGAATGACACAATTACCCTAAAAATAACAGGATTATTCAGTCTAAATTACAGTTTTTGCTGATATTCACATTTAAATTTAGAATAGAAAATCCACTCACTGTAATTTTTATGGTGAAGTTCTGGCAACCACAGCTGCCGGTATTTTACCGTAAATTAAACAGATTATTTTTTACAGTGTAGGCTCCAGCCCTCCACGACCCGAGTTCAGATAAGCGGTTAAGGATAATGGATGAATGAATGAAAGCAAGCTGGCTAACACTATTCAGACAACAGTGTTACAAAATGGCCATGTGTGGCCTGCTATATTGTCGCTGAGTCACTGTTTAAATGGATGTTGATGTTGTCGTGGTTTTGGGCTTGTGTGTGTCTGCAAACAGATTTTCAGTTTGGAGCATAGCATCAGCTAACTTAGCTAAATAACAGAGTACTGTAGCTAATGTTAGCTATTGTGCATTTAAAAACGTTTGTTACACAGGCCTTCCTGGTTACCCCTGCTAATCTGGCAAAAACAAAAACATATGATTGGTTGATGCTTCACCGTGTCATTGGAAAACTGATTTGTTGTGTATCACTTCCAATGTTTTTGCTATTTTTCTAAAGATATATAAAGCTTAAATGGAGGGGATTAATAAGCAACACTTTACCAGTCAGATTTAACTATGAAAATTCTTAGCTGGGGACACAGCTAGAGTTAGTATTCCATGGTATTCAGTGCATTCTGGTTTTTACCGAGTCATGCTAGCAGCCTCTAGTTGAAGCTAGCAGCTTGGCTCTGCTTCTTCTGCCTCTTCAATGCCCTTCCTGGCCTAACCAAGCATGAGTAAGTAGAAGTGCAGAGGGGATATGGGGACAAATTACTAGCTTCGTTGCTGTGTGTGTGTGTGTGTGTGTGTGTGTGTGTGCAAATGTGCAAATGACTTTCTGCAAAGATAAAGATGTTGTTGAAGACAGGTGTGTGTTTGAATCCAAGTGTAATTGCGTGCATTTTGTGGAGTAGCTTAATCGAGGTCTGGGGATGTATGTGCAGGCAAGTGTGTGTGTGAGCATGTGTGTGCGTGTGTGTGTCAGGTAGTAATTAATAAAGACAGGAACATTGGCTCTCCTGCTGCGCTGACATGCCTACAAGGGACTTGCCACCAGTCCAAACACTCACACACACTGGAGATAAAGACAAACTTATTCCAACCAACTACACAGGGGCTAAAAGTTTCTCAGACAGTTAAAAAGTAAACTTATAACTTAATTTAGCCAGCCGAGCTTGCTCTTAATTTCAACGTCCTAATTTTGTACAAGCTTCACCTGAAGGTAGCGACACAGAAGAGGGTGCTATGCATTATTGAGTCTCTTCTTCTACTTCATTTCAGTCTTGCAGCACATGTGGATTAATATTGTAGGAGTCTGATAAGGACAAAAAATGAAGGAGTGGGGTAGAGTGGGTGAGAGAATAAGGTGCTTAGACTCAAAGCCTTGGTGAGGTACTTTATTCACCCTCTGAGACCTTCACAAAAAGCTAAGTTTAAAACAAAGTTAACTCGCAAACAAATAAAAAAAGGACAAGTCAGGGCAGAGCTACTTAGTGGGACGTGAACTGGCAGGGTTCAGCACGCCCTGTGAACTAACCACTGGACCTGCGGTGTTTGTTCCACGCTCGCTGCAACAGAAGCAATCAGAGTTTTCTGAAGTGAACCAACTGAGAAAAATAATTATGGTTTATGGAGATACAAGTGATGAGGAATTGTGCATGTGTGTGTGTTTGTGTGTTAGCACCTGCGCTTTGAAGCTTTCAGCAGATCAAATGTCCTCGTGGTGAGTTGAAAGAAGAGGGAAAATCCTCAGAAGGGGCTTTGTTAAACGTATCACTTTTATTTATTTTTAAAAAAAAAGATTAGGGGTTGTTTTTAATTAATTTCAGTGTAGGTATTACACCGTATTCACACAGGTAATACTGACTGGTGCATGTCTTAACTTTCACAAACCTTTCTCTCAGTCCTAAACTGGCTGAATGATGAAAGGTTTTTATGGCTTTTTTCCTTTATAGACAGAATATATAAGGCAAGAAAAGAGGGAGAGGTGGCGAGCAGAGATATGCATGCAGATCCCCCCCCCCCCCCCCCCCCCCCCCCCACACACACACACACACACACACTTTCAGCGACAAACTTCGTCGGTAAAACAGAGAATTAATGTTCCGTTAGTTAGACTATTTACATAGAGAGTCCAGCAGCTAATGGTGCGTTCAAGGTCTACACGTATGTCAGAAATTTCTACGTTGTTCTGACTTTCAAGTTCTGACTTTGAGTGTAAATTTAACACACCATACAGCGTTACGGTAAGAACGTGTTAGACCTGCCTTCAAAATAAAAGCAAACACATGTAGCCTTCAAAATAAGAGCACATGGATGTGTAAGGAGACCACAGAATTTGCAAGAAAACTGTCAAAAAAAGATGCCTTAAAAAACATAGAAGAACCCCTATTCTGCTTTACAATATTCCCCTTAAATATGCAATGATTAAGATGGAATAGTAGCATTAGAATGTGAGAGAGGCACCAAATTTAGACTTTTAGGGCAAAAATGTTCTCCGGAGGAGTATGCCCCCGAACTCTCCTACTTTGTCCCCCCATCACGGTCTCTTATAGTCTGACAAGAAGACAAACTATATTATGCCTGAGCTGACAAGACTGACAAGAAGTTGCCCAGCAGCATGTTCAGAGTAATGAAAGGAGGAGAGATGTTTCTGGGTCCTTCGTTGAGTCAGCTTCAAGTCAGTAAATTTCTTTGGCTGCACTGGGATGTTTCATCTTTCATGTACAAACCTCCATTTATTTATGTTAATATGTTGGTTGTTGTTTACACAACAGTTTATTTACAATGTTTAAATAAACATATTTGGGTTAAGGCATGGAGTGGAAAAATAACTTATTGAGTTGAAATCAGTTGCTGACAGCTTCGTCCCCCCCAGTTCAAAAAATCCCATCTGCGCCCCTGCGAGCAGATAACCAAGGTCAAAGGAAACAAGGACAATGGAAATGATTTCAGTCACATTTTAGCGTTTAATGTTCAATTTTAATTCAACAAGAACGTTTTTTATCATCTTTTTGATAATAATGATAAAGCAAAGCAGTTTTTAAACTGAAATTAGAAAATGCACATTAAATCTGTTGTATTTTCTCTGGATTTAGTGCAGAGTTTTCATCCACACACACAACCAACAAAGAAGAAGGGGTTCAGTCTGTCTGTCAGTCATGCTGCTGTCAGTCAGTCTGTATCCCTGAGCCAGCGTGCCTTGTGGCTTATACTTGGGGAGGTGGAGCTGACTACTTTGGTGTTTTGGGGCTGGTAGAGAGAGAGACTGTTGTGAGAGCAGGAGCTGAGTGGGAGCTGTCACAGCAGCCTGACTGAGCCTGGGGTAAAATTTAGGCCACAATAGCAATTCTTTCCTTTGGCATCAGCTAGAGATCACAGCAGCCTCTGTTGGTTTACAATAAAGCATTTATGGGATACATTAAATGCCACATATCATTCCCTGTATGAGACTTTAAGCAACAATAGTGTTTATAAGTGTTGCGGTAGCCTTTTAGACGAAACATCAACATATGATTCTGGTGGAAAACAATTAAAATAGCTCGAGGTATGTACAGATGTACACCTTTACACTGCAAAAAAAGACAAGTTGGGTGAGCTCAAAATTTCAAGGCAACAAACTTCGATAAAATTTTAAGTTGAATAATTAAACTAAATATTTTAAGTTTTGTTTTTGAGTTTGCTCAACTCTGAATTCAGATTTTTGTCAACTCAACTGTAAGTTGTACTAATTTATAATTTTACATTATAAGTTATAATAACTTTTAATCCTTACTTCTGCTAACTTCTGCAATGTGCTGAATTGGCACGATTGTAACGCCGCTATGAAATGTCAGCTAATGTTGCGACCACAATGTTGAGTTAGCATTGATACGCTAATGGCTACTCTTGTAGCTGTAACAAGCAGTGCCGCTAGCATCAGTTAGCCGCTAGCATCAGTTAGCCGCTAGCTTTCGCTAATGACCGAATTTCACCGCTTTCCCGCATTTCACAACAAAGAAATAAGAGTTAGCAGAACTATTGTCCCTTGTTTTGAACCCCAACTTAAAGATATAAGTAACAACAACTCACCAACTTGTTTTTGAGCAGACAACTGGCTTCCTTTGTTGTGCTAACTTACATTATTGCTCTAAATGTTAATAATTTATATTTCCAAGTTTTACCAACTTAAATCACTGTTTTAGGCCAAAAAATACAAGTTGGCTTTTTTGCAGTGTAGGCTCAAAAGAAAATCTTCCTTTCATTAAGGTTTCTTGTGTTTTATACATGATTATATGCTTTCTTTTTCTTTTTAGTACCAAGGGAACCACATCATTGTTAAAACCGTGCTAGAGGCATGGCTCTAGGGACGCCAATGTCAGTCTTTCAGTCTGTCTGTCATTCTGTCCACCACTTTGGTACACATAGAAATATGTCAACACATGTTAGATGGCTTTCTGTGACATTTGGCACAGTTATCCATTGTGCCCAGAGGATTAACTCTAATTATTTGGTTATTGCCTGACTTTTCCTCAAACGCCACCAGCAGGTCAAAGTCTTCATTTACAGTGTGAAATGTAGCAACTTCTATTGGATGGATTCCTATTAATCTTTCACAATTTGCCGTTCCCTAAAGCATACTTTGCTTTATTGTCTATTTTACTCTCAAAATGGCTTATTTTTGCAACCAGTGGAGTCGCCCCCTGCTGGCCATTAGAAAGAATACAGGTTTTACAGGCACTTCACCATCTGGAGGTCTCCTCTTGGTTTTTACATGCCTCCTAATTCTGTGTGTGCTTGTCAAAGGAAAAAAAAAATCCTCCATTATGACTAGACACTTACATTACCTGATGACAATGATGTAAAACACAGGATCAAAGGTAGACTGAGGTCTTGTCTTTGGTTGATGCACCAGGTGCCTGCTGAATAGCATTTTCAACACATTTTTAACCCTGTCTCCAACAAATAACAATTTTGCTTTGTGTTTGAAGCTGTTATGAAAATGTGTCATTTCCCAAATTAATGTCATAGAAAATGTTTTAACAATATCAGCATGCAATGCAAAATTAAAAACCATAAACAGAGAGAAAGAGGAAGATAGAGAAACCATCACCTTTCTGCTGGAAAATTAGCATCGCAAATGGTTGGATCACAACCTATTAATAATTCTTTTTGTTCTTAGTGTCTTCCTCCCTCCGTCTCACTCACTCACTCACTCACTCTCACACTCACTCCCACTCTGTCGCCTCATTCATCTGCCGTGCTACTCTCGGCTTGTTTGTTCTCCTTTCATGAAACACCTGTGAAGCTCAGGGATCCACTCGCCATGCCTGCAATTAGAGGCGTACACTCAGGGAGCCTAACCAATCAGGAGGAAAATCGATTACCGGAAAGAAAAGACACTCACAAAGTGAAGAGAAAATCTAAAAGTTCAGGCAGTACCCATGTGGTTTGAAGAGCAGACAATCAAGCTTGAGTATGAATGAGGGAGATCTCTCATACTGTATGTCATGCAGACAGGCTGGTGTATATACACTGCAGCATTTATGATTCCTGGTAAAAGAGATCCAAAGTAATGCATTGTTTTTCGGCCGTCCATCCGTCCTATTCTTGTAAACCTGGAACATCGTTCACTTGGACCCAAAGATGAACTGATTAAATTTTAAAATCCAAAAGTCAAGGTCATTGAATCATGAATGTCATATCTCAGGGATGCCTTGAGGAAATTTCTTCAAATTTGGTACAAATTTGCATTTTGAACTCAAGAATGAACTGATTATATTATTATTATTATTTAAAATAGTTTTGGCCATAATAAGAAAAACAAATGCGAATTAAAAAAAAAATGCACACACGTCTAAAGGGATAAATATTAGATATATCCAAAAGGTCAAAGGTCAACTTCACTCATAATGGTCTGCAAAGCACGTCTCTGGCCATTATTCAACACATTGAGTCAGAAACAGAAGGACAGATTGTGGCCTTAATTCACATTTTGTTGGATACTAGTCTGTACCACCAGATGTAGATTACTGGGATTGGGAGGCTGCCTACAGCCTCAATTCAAAAAAGTTGGCACACTATAAAAAATGTAATGAAAACAGAATGGAATGATTTTGAAATCCTTTGCAATATAAATTTGTAATTGAATACGGCACAAAGACTATATGTAATACAAAAACAAAGTAAGTTTTGTTTTTTGTTAATGTATACTTTGAGTTCTGATGCATTCGGTTGCTGTTGTTTTTTTTTACGTTTTACGCAGCATCCAAAAACATTTTTTCCAATCAGGGTTGTATGTTGATACATTCTCCTCCCCTTCCACTGTTATCTAATTTGCAGACTCTCGCTAGCTGCCTCATGGAATTAGCAGCAGCTGAGACAATTGTTATTGACTGAAAGAAATATAAACAAGCTGGAGCAATATTCACTTTTCCTAGAATGATAATGGATGTAGCCAGGCATTTCTCCAGCACTGACACAGCCCTGTGGAGATCTATGCAAGACTAGTTGGATACTGAATTGGTGACACTGATCTTGGGCGCCCACCTCAAAACTGTGGTGATTGTATAGATCAGGGGTGTCAAACTCTGGCCCACGGGCCAAATTTGGCCCGCAGTGTAATTTTATTTGGCCCGCGAGGCAATACCAAATTATTATTATATTATTATTGTAAATTAATGACATTGATGTGTTTTTTATTTGAAATTTGATTTGCATGTCTGCACTATTTAGTTATATATTGTATGTTTATAAGCGTTGCTGGTTCCATATTTAATGTTAAAGCAAAACATGTTTGGTATATATTAAAAGGTTTATTTGTTCAATGTTGGCCCGCGATTTTATTCAAGTTTTACATTTTGGCCCATTGTGTATTTGAGTTTGACACCCCTGGTATAGATCCTCTGTGCTGCCGGGTTGAAAATGTGTGTAAAGCGTCCCATTTGTAGAATTTGTAGCTTCTTGGTCTCATGCATATTGAAGCATGACTGTGCAGCTTGGCAAAGACAAGCTGGTAACTCCCAGAATTGGTACAGATCATGTCAATTTGTAAAAAAAATGTGTCTGTACTGTTCTAATTTGGAAATTGAATCACTAAAGGTTTGGCTAAGCTGCTTGGAAATGATCTTTAACTGTGTAAAGTGCATCACAATTATCGTTAAATGGAAAGAAATTGTAAAGAAAAGATTCTCGTTTTAATCGCTACCACAGACAAGCCCCTCTCTCTTGTTTCCTTTTCTTACTGAGCCCTCAGTCGTTTTTCTCCCTCTGTTTGTAACAAGGGATCATGTCAGCCCATTAGACCCCTATTGAAATATGGATGAAGAGATGAGAGAGATGAGGGCTTACAGTTCCCGTCTCAACCAGATCCTCATCATCCCCATCTTCTCCTTCTGATCTCTGTTATCCTTACTGCCTTCTGTCAGTTCAGGCAGAGCGATGAGGGTGTTGTTTGTGTTCTACTCAGAGAAAAACCTGTAAATCAATAAAGTTTATGTGTCACAAACATTCTCCCAAGGAATTATTTAATTAATTTGACAAAGTCCTGACTCTGTATGGGCATGTCTGTGTTTTTCCCATTGACATTTTAACAACAGAATCTTTCATCAGATGCTGCCAATAAAACACACCAGTCCAACAGACCAGTATTAATCCAGTCAGGCTTATTTAATTACAGCAGTCTAGTTCTGGTTAGCCTGGTCCACCTCGTGTTGAGATCAGCATTCCCTGAAAGAGCACAGAGCACTAGTAAATTAATCACAGTTTTCAAAACTGAGAGCCCAGATTATGGGACCATATGGAGAGATTTCCACACTGACTTGTGTCGCATTATGTGGCCCCCAAGGAGCTCTGTAAGCTACAAACTTCCCAGAAAGACTTTCTACAAGGTAAATTGATCAGCTCTGTTGCCGTGGGGCTGAAATACAGGTTGAAATAGAGATTTAAGGAAACATTGTAGTTAAACAAATGACGAATGTGAATTTGGCACCCAACATTGCAGGTTTGTCACTATTAAAAGGTGTGAATAATGTTTGCAAGCTGTGAATAACCTATAGTGTTGTATGAGTGATCATGCAATATAGGACACATTCACAATCAATGTGGGTTCCTTGCAGAACCAGATAGCAAAACAGAACTTGCACTTCCATCTCCTGACATGAGATAGTCCCGCTGCAAGAACACAAAGTGTTTTATACATTTTGACGTTTTCATCAAAAGGAACTATGTAATTTTCAATACAATAGACAGCTTTAGATCTAAAGCAAGGCCAGGTGTCCTTTATCTTGCCCATCTGGACAGAACTAGTATGCGTTTTGAGGGCATGCCATTGCTCTTTTTACCAAAGTGACTAAAATGCTGCCATCCCCTCTGTCCACCTAATAGCAGAGCGAGTTCAGGGGCAGACGGGTTGTTTAATTGAATGTGTTCGTCTACTCTGCCTGACTCATTGATCCTTTATCTGACTGAGGTTTGAGTTTGAATCTATGGCCCCAACCTTGGCTCTGAAATATCACTAGCCTAACTATGTTATGTATTTTAACCCATAAGAACCCATACCCAGTTTTCCTTAAAGGATGTGTTCTATAAGTGGACCACATAGAACACATTTCTCATGGTTTTTTTTTTTCAATTCTATCACTAAATGTCAAAGATCTGTAATGTGACATAAACGTTACAATGTTTATGGTATTTATGTTTCTGATATTTCTTATTTTAAAATAGAAAGAAACTAGATACATTTTCTGCTGAGACACAAATTTATCTTTTTCTTTTGCATCTCCATAACATATATCAAAACTGTGACTTTAATTTGTGCAAGAAATATGGTCAGAACAAGTTAAATGCAATACAGGACACCCTATTGACGGATTAGAATTGTTAAATGGGTTTAAAGTTAGCCTAATAACAAAAATAAGCTTTCTGTTTCCAGTCACAGCCACATTTTGGAGATGTCACTTCCTGTCAAAGTCACATGACCACCACACCAGGGTGTTGAGTTTACATCACTTAGGGATTTAATGAGTTTAGGTGAAGCATCAAGCTGAATATGGGAGATTATAGAAGATTTAAAGTGTTTGTTACACGGGTGTCACCATAGGTTCTTATGGGTTAAAAAAATGGATGGCACTGTCCATGGTGCTGAAGTAGCAGTGAACTAAACAAACGGGTCTATGCCCTCTAAATTTGATCAAAAGAAGTGGAACAAGCCCGCTACTCTATCAAGTATACTCATTGTGATGCTAATTTACCCATTAGAGAGGCTCCACCTCAGTGCTCATAAAGCGAACAGGTGCTTCTGATCTCTGGGTACCAGAGAGGAGCATACAACGTCCAGCGCCGCTCCTCTGGCTCCTCTCCCCTCACTGGTGTATCGGCTGTAAGGAAGTGAGAAGTTGGTGGAGAGATGGCGGAGCAGATGGCAGCACCACATGTGACCAGTCAAGTTGCTATTAAAGAGGTTGAAAAAGCTTGTATTTGAAAGGATTCGTCACTGTCTGCAGTGTTTCTTGATACGCATTGCGTATGCAATGGCTGACAAAATGATGCTCAACTTTGCAAATGCAAGGTTTTTGCTTGTGACAAGAGATAGAAAACACATAACAGACAGAGAGAAAGCCAGATGGCTGAAGGGGGGCTGGTGTCACATCAGAGTCTGACTAGTCCCTGCAGATGTCAGCAGCATAGTCCTGTCATGGCATCTCTTTCTCTTCCTCCCTCTCCTTCCTCCTCTTCCCAATACTCTGACCCCCGTGTCGAATCCAAACTAATGGCTTGTGAGTACACTGCATGCGCCGCTATCCACTGACCCACCAAACTCTCTAGTCTTTATCCATTTCCGCTTCTCTTTCTGCCTTTTTCCCTTTGCGAGCCTTTTCCAAACTCCTTTGCTCGCTTCTTTTACCAACCTCCTCTTTCACCCCTGACTTGCCTCTATACTCTACAGTTTATATTGGTCTCCCTCAGTCTGTCTTTCAGTTTCCTCCTCTCCATCTCACTGAGTCATGTCGTTCTTTCTCGCTCTCTCTCTCTCTCTTTCGCTCTCTTTCTCCCTCACACACACAAGCGCAGAAAGTATTGGCTTATATTTCCCATGGTGTCTGCAATACATTCAGCTTCACTAGCGGCAGCAATGTACTGGAGCAAGGCACCTGCTGTGCTGAGCTGATATGAGGAGAAAGACAGATACACAGTCGCACAGATGCAGACACACACACACACCGTGAGCTTTGAAATGCTCCAATATGGATGGAAAATGTAATCATCCTCTGTCTGTAAACGCAGACACTGCACGTAACTAGAAACTTGTCTACAATTACAATATGTTTTATATTGGCCCACAGGGAAATGTGTGCACGCGAAAAAACACACACACGCATGAATACTGACACACATAGTTTGTGTTGAAGGCAACCCGTCTGCTCCCGTTGCCTTGGTTACAGGCCATAGGCTTGCCTTGAGAGGTGCTCCAGGTCTCTGCGTGCCATGTCAGGGTGTGTGGTTGGCACTGTGTGTCCGTCTGTCTCTGCTTCTTGCCGTCCTCGCCATATGTGTGTCTGTGGTGCGAAGCGTGCATCTATGTGTGTCGTGCTGCAGACAGAGCACAACACATTATGTGGCAATTTCACAAGCCATAAATGAATCATGAATGCAATTATCAAATGAGGTTGCTGTTTCTTAGATTCTGTAATGAGTCCACTCCCTTATGTTACTGCTTCGTAATTGCTCATTTTCCTGTCAAAACACTTTAAAGAGGATACTGAAATTGTCTCACAGGCAAAAATGGCAAGTGTTTGTGGAACACGACTGCATATACCCAATTCTTAATGAGACAGTCCTTTGCTATGCTATATGCTATGCTAATATACCTCTGACTGCATACTTGTACATTTAAATTTACCAAAAATGCAGCCGACATGTCTTCATGTCACGCTGACATGTTTACAGTGATTAAAGAGCCAAGTAATTTTTCTTTCAGGAATATATACTGAATGCTAATCTTCTGTGTCCTCGGGTGTGAAACTTTAAAAAATTTAATTACAGGAAAATTCTTTGAAAATTAAATTGAATTGATTCACTTAATTTTTTATCTTGTTTTGAAGGCATGACTGATTAAATACATTTAAAAAAAACTTCAGTTGATAAAAAGGAAATCTAATAAAAAATGGCTTGATTTGATTGAATCTTGCTTTTCATCAGTCCTCTGCCCTTTATCATTCATTCATATCATTCATTTACATATACACTGGCCAAAATAGGCGATAGGCAATCCACACTAATCGCTGTTTTGTTGCCTTCAGGTACAGTAGCACTCCGGTAAAAACTGGCTAATGGAGGATAACGCGGCCACTGACTGGCAATCCCTTCATCAAAGCAAAATAAGTTGTTTTTTTTACCTTAAATAACACCTGCAAAATTATTTTGACAGTCCACTCACTTGAAAGAGACCCTCATTCTCACAGGGAGAATGGGGCCTCTTTCATTCCCACTCCTTGCCCTGAATGGCTGTTCTTTCACTATGCAACTTTAGTGAACGACCTCCAGAGACAAGTTCGTAACATTTTATCACACAATATCAAACACCACCAGCTAACTATAAGAAGAAACTAGCTTGGTAATCTCAGCACAGACAGCATGGCAGAGGCAAAGAGACTGTTGTTTTAGAAATCCAAACGTCATACAGCATTAGTAGTGCATTAATTATACTTTTTTAACTTGAGCAGACTAATACAGGGTTGGTTAAAGTGTCCTGGTGTAAGCTTTAGTGATCCGTTTCACAGCCAACAGAGAAAAAACAACAATCAGAAAGCAGAGTCTTCATCCCTGCCACTCTCCAGTGTTTCCCATATATTGATTTATTTGTGGTGGCCTGGCCTCTTAATATCAACACTGACTGCCACCTATTGATTTTCTGTTTTCATTTTCTTCTTAAGATTGGTTATAATATTATTTTATTGTAAAGCAGCCCACTGATTCACTCAGCCCCACCATGCCCCGCTCTCGTTCTCTGTTTGTCAGACCACCAATGAGAGAAGAATTGGCTAGCTAGTGCACCCCGCCGCGGTCCGTCCGCCTCTCATCCCACTGCTGGGACTGCTTCACTGAGAGGAGAGTGGACAGCAGCTCTAGAGACAGACCTTCAGTTATCTGCTGTAGCAACTGGAGTCATCCAGCATGAACCATAGTGCCGAGGATCCCATTGGGCTGGTGGCCTGCAGCAGTGCTGTGTCCATAGACTGTATATATAAATAATGGACATAGCTCATTGGAAGCATCGAGTTCAGCGTTACACTCGTTGCCATCTTACGATACGGGGAGCAGACCATATCTGGACTGTGGAGGAGCGAGAGGGATCTGATCACTGACTACACACCTCTCTACACCTCAACCTGACTGAGAGAAGCTGCTGCTAATTCATGTTAGCATCAACTGGAGCATTAACTGGGATATTCATTTTGAGTGTCTGTTAGTCCAACCAAACGCTGAACAAGACATTTTTAATGAACAAAACGCTAAAATAAACTGTCATTAATTGAAAATATAGTGTGAAAGGGTCAAAGTTATGAGACCAAACCGTTAAACGTCCTTTTTTTATATCTATATAGCGTTATATCTAACTTTATTGACACGTTGCCGTGGATACGCATTGTTCCGTTTCTCTCCTGATGACGGCTCGCCTTATTATTGACCTGTCAATCAAAGGTAGCCACGCCCCAAATCATATGACTTTATCTTCTATTTTCTTCTAAATGGGGCCATTATTTGAACTATTAACATCAAATTGCCTTGAAGAAGATTTTTTACTAGCGATCGAGATCATAGTGTTGTCCTAAAAACATTTTCTGAAGTAATAAATCAAGTGAGAAGTTTTCTCATTTTGCATTGAAATGGATGGACAGAAATGTTTTTGCAGCCAAACTTAGCACCCCCTTAAGGCACTTCCTGGTTTGCCTCCCTGATCAGACCTGGAGGTTGCCGCCTGGCTGTGTCCCGCCTTGGTAACGGCAACAACAGAAAGTTTACTGATCTGGCGGGGAGTCACAGTGGTTCAGAATCAGACCCCCAGTGCTGGGGTTTGCACTGGCTGGATTTGAGTTGTTTGAACTGAACACTAATTGATAATCAGTATATAGGATAGTGATGTACCACTTGGAACCTGCAGGGGCGCCATAGCGCTTTTAGCTTTAACTATAACATGTCACCAACAAATTAGAATGACCAGTTTTATACCATATTTAAAATTAGTTTACACAGATACGGTTGCTTATCCATCCACAGTAAGTGAGGGTTCATGGGCTAGTATTGACACATTGGCCTACAAAATGTGTCATTTAAAACAATAAATGTTCACACTATGGCAAACACTGCAGGATGGCTAAAAGTGCTGAGCTGTGACAAACTGTAATCGAGTTAGTTGTAGGAAGCCAAGCATGTCTTTATTAAGTTACATTTAAAGAACAAGCCTATGAATTCTATAACTCTAATATCACCTCTATTTATTTAAACTTTCCAATCTAGTTACACCTTAATCAACCTCTTTTTCAATGTGTCGCACCTTGTTATTTACCCATCTATATTTGTCTTTATCCATTCTCATGGCTTTAAGCAGTAGTACTGTTGGAAAACACTGTTAAAATGTGCATATACTGTACAAACACACACCTAGCATATCAAACCATTAGATCCTTACCTTGACTTTATATTTTGCACTTCATACTGTGTGTGATTCCTTGAATAAGAACAGTGAGATGATATTTACTTGACACTCTGCACTCTGTGCTGAGCCCTTTTTAACTGCACAACAACATACTCAAGTTACAAAGCAAGCGTCTTTATACCCTGCTTTTTTTTTCATGCCCCCGGAAGGCAAATCTGTGGTTCTTGGACATTTGAGACCCAATTCTATTCATTGCATGACACACACTTTTCAAAAAGCTGTTTTATTTTTGAAGAAGGTCTTATCTTAAAGACTGCCAACATTGTTACTGAGCAAAGACGGATTTTAAGTGCGGGGGAAATATGCAAAAATATAATTCCTTAAATGGTGTTTTGAAGGGGAGGGGCAGAAAGTGTGAGAATATCCTCATAAGCAAACTTTTTTCTGGGGCTGGCAAAGTGAAAGTTACATTTGCTGAGACAAGCATAGCAACACTTACAGAACATATACTGCAGTTTGCTTTAGGCTTTTAAGATGGTGGTTTACTTGTTATTTTAGGTGCTTTGCTGTGCGTATGCTCCTTTGGCTGGACAGCTTTTGGCCCACTGGTATGCAGAGGGATGGGTTTTGTTAAGAACATTATGAACTGTCAGGTTTAGCCTCCTGTCACCAATAAAGGTTAAACGGGGGCATTTGCACAGCTGTTTGCAAAGATAGTAAGGGAGTGTGCAAATCTCAGTTGAACCACAAGTTTCTTGCTTCTCAGCTGTGAGTTGGATTCTTTATGAATAGGTTAAATTATGTATATATAAGGATAAATGTCAGTCACAGTAAGGAATCAGTAAGGAAAATACTAAAGGTCCCATATTAAAAAGAAGTGACATTTCCATATCTTCTTTTATTGTAAAGTGGGTCTAGGTGCTAAATAAATATTGCAAAAGTATAAAAATGCTCACACACAGCACATGTTCAGAAACTGTTTGGATAAATAAGCTGTCTGGACTTACTGCATGGTTGGGGTGATGTCACCACTGTACTAAATATAGGTAGAAAGACAGGGCTGTTATTGCCATTCCCCATCTGCAATGATGGTGCAGAGACACCAATGGAACAGATGCAAAAGACCCTGACCAATCAGAGCGGTTCAGGCTAAACAATACAATGTATAGACTAATCCGAAGTAATCCCTATCAATGATATATTTAATTTAATTTAATTTAATTTTAGGGGTTAACTGAAATTGAATTGATCATTTCTGACCTATTAGAAGTGTGGTGACAGAAGCCGTGTTTCCATTAAAGTCAAATCGAGCTTTGAAGCAAAATTTTGAATTGTCGCATAGAGGAAAATGCAAATAAGGGACGTTTCCCTTAAATGGTTTAGATCATATAAACAAAGCTGCATTAATGTAATTTCGTCAGAAGATGGCAGGGTAATGTATTGCTGTAGGCTAATATGTCAGTAAACAGTAGATGAAGAAGAGATTGTGCAATAGAGGAAAAAAAAAGAGTTTGCTAATTGGAAAACTTTGGCCACTAAGGAGAAAAAATGTCTTCAGGAGTTCGATTCAGTTGGGCAATTTATATTTGTTCTTTCATGTCAGCTCGTCTTGACTAGCAGAGCGTAAACAGCTGATTCATGAAACGTTTCCATCTTCCGTTTAGTGCTTCAACTAATTTTGAAAAAGACAAAACCACCTCAAGCAAGCGTAAAAAAATGTATTATATTTTATTGATTTTCTAAAGTTTTATCGAATTCTGGTGTTTCCATCAAGTTTTAATCACGCAAATCTTCAAAATGTGCATCGAAATTTGTTGATGGCTAGCGTCTTTATCTGCAGAAATCCTGCACTCTGCCTCTATTTTTTTTCTTTGTCTTTTGCTGTGTTCAGGACGTTTCTGGGTGTCATTTTTTGGACATAAAACTAGTGAAAATAGTAGACACAGTGCCAAAATAATGCAAATACAGGGAGGCGAAATGCCAAGTGGACAAAGCTTGTTCCGAAATGAATGTTTTTTTTTCAGTTTTGATTGAGCCAGGGCGGAGGAGCCAAGTTTTAATTGTTGTGTTTACAAACAGTAAACGACAATTCTTACATAGGATGCCATTAAAGAGACAGGCTGAGCATTTCAGATAGAGCATGAATTCAAGTATATTCAGATAGTATGAGAAAAAATATGCGTTTTTTGTATGACCCTAAAAATGAGCATAATATGTCCCCTTTAATGCACAGAGATGAGAGTTGGCAGGCAGAAGGATGGACACAGAAGCCTGTGGACCAATAGGCAAGTAAAAATGAGGCCAAGCAGCCAGAGGGTCAGACAGAGAAAACCAGCCTGTGATAGACTCATTGATCAATTTTCCCACAAGGTACTGGGAAATTAAGTGGGATAAAAAGAGGGATGAGAGCAGAGTGAGGAAAGAAGATTCCCTGGCAGTCTGCCTCGCTACTTCATCACAGAGAAGGACACAGAGAGGGAAGCAAGGGCACCATGCAGCAGTTAAAGAGTCCAAACCAAAAGTGTGACTATCTGATGCCAAGGACATGGGCAGACACACTCTGTATCAGCTTGTGCGCTGGTTGACATCACTCAGATAGATTCTTCCCCCAGCAGCTGGGACCCTCGGACACAGTAGCTGACGTTGTGACACACGCCACAACTATGGCAGTGAATATGAAAACACACCCAACATGATGGGACAGTGGTTGTCAGAATAATGGTGGTGAAGGGAGATGTGTGTGTGTGTGTGTGTGTGTGTGTGTGTGTGTGTGTGTATGTTTGTCTGTTTTTATGTAGGTTTTATAAGAAATATAAATATTCGCTTACTGGGACTACACATGAGTGAGTGAGTGTGTGTGTGTGTGTGTGTGTGTGTGTGTGTGTGTGTGTGTGTGTGTGTGTGTGTGTGTGTGTGTGTGAATTAGTGACCTATCATGCTCAGTACTCATTGGGAGAAGAGACAGGCACAGGCTTCAGTGCCACAGTGAGAAGCAAAATGTCATTTTGATTCACTCTGAATGAGACTGATCCTGAGGGGTTTCACAGGAACACACACGCACACACACAC
Source organism: Centropristis striata (assembly GCF_030273125.1). Classification (NCBI taxonomy): domain Eukaryota; kingdom Metazoa; phylum Chordata; class Actinopteri; order Perciformes; family Serranidae; genus Centropristis; species Centropristis striata. The sequence continues at coordinate 23,570,393 of NC_081529.1, read as the reverse complement.
ACACACACACACACACATGCAAACACATGTAGGCACTAAGGAGGGGAGCTCTGTTGAAAAGCCTCATTGTAAATTACAGAGATCTCATTCAGTTATGAGTCATCCTGTTCTTAACAAGCAAACACACACACAGCTGTTGATTTGCTGCATCCATTTAATAGAGTCATTCCTTCCATGGATTATATAACACACAGTTTTTACTATTTTGCAGCAGTGAAAGGAATCATGCAGAAATAGAATTTAGTTCTTAATAATTTGTCTTTCCATTTGTGTAAATAATTTATCATGCAGCCAACTTGTGAAGGTTTTTTTCCTGTTCAGTCTGAGTGGAGGAGTCATCATTACAAGTGACAGAAAAAAGGCATAACAAAACTGAGTACGAAAGAATGCCAAAAGACCATACAAAATGAACTGATTTGTTCCTGCCTTTTGGTCACAAGCTCACTTCTCTAACCTTTAGGTCACCACTTCCCCACACATACTAATTGTTGCAACGAAAAATGACTGTAAATGCTTATTTTCTTCAACAATACATTTGATCCGTCATTCATGGGTTCAAAAACGTAACATGCACTTTTTAGTTGTTATTATAAAAGCTTTCATCAAATTAAAATGCATATTTGTCTGCAAAAAGAAATATTGCAACACGTTAGGGCTGAGCAATATAGCGATATAAAAATATATCTCGAACTGTCTGATGTTTTATTTTGATATAAATAAAATAGATAATGTATATAATATATATAATTATTATTATTATTATTATTATATGTTTTAAATGTGTATATATATATATATATAACTGGATACAGGACGCGGGTCATGGTTTGTGCCTGTGAAAATGGCTCATGAATCCAAAATAGTTCAACTTTAGAGCATAAAAGATTATCAGGAGCTTCATTGGCTCTTCTAAATGTTAGTCGATCAAGTCCTTCAGTCACATTTTTCATCCATAGTCTACATTTTGTTTTCTTTAAACGTAGTCAATATATTTATATCTAAGTATAACATGAAAGGGAAAAGTTGAATGAGGTTCTGCCGGTACCAAGCTTGGTCAGCTATTATTGGAGGACAGAGAAAAGGGGCGGGACTTTGGATTGGTCAATTATACTAGATATAGTTCGGCATTCTGCCTGTCACAGACCATTTACAACAGTTACATTTTAAAAAAAAGAATAAAACATTTTTTTCATAGTACAAAGGTATACAATATTTTTGAACAATGACTTTCCCTGTATTCATCAAAGCAGAAGAAAAAAAACTGTGAATGGGATTGCAGAAAGTTGCAGTCATGTAACATTTCACAGTATATCTGATCCTGAAAAGAAAAATTTGGCAAATCCAACACAGGTAAAGTGTTAAATATTCAGCACATTATGGTTAATCCCAGCTTTTATGCTGCTAGTGTAAAATGTTTAGATGCTGGAGCGGGCAGGGAATACAGAATTTTCATAGGGACAAAATAAATAAGAAACGCACTCAGGTAATAAATTGGTTTTACACATGCACCGGAGCCCTTCATTTTTACATTTTGATGATTAGAATAATTAGATTTTTTTTTTAAAGATGTTTTCCGACTAAAGGTGTGGAAAATAAGGTCAAACTGCGGCTCCTTAGCGCTACCTTTTTGCAACCTGAATGCATCACAAGGACAGAAAATAAGAAACAAAAAGAGAATCAGCAACACAAAATGAAATGTTTTGTCAAGAAGAGAGACAGAGCGCCTGATAAAGTTGGAAAGCCCCAGATAGAATAAAGAAAGGATGAAAGAGGAGGGTGAGATTCTGACGAAATCAGTATTGACGCAGAGGGACAGGCATAAAAATAGGTAGAGACGCAGAGAAGAAGAAGAGGGAAAAGACGAGATGAGAGGAGAGTAAAGACAGGGAGGAGGCCCTGTCCGCATCCTAAGAAGATTAAACATACAGGAGTGAGGAGAAAGGGAGAAACAGGCACAGCGGGAAAGACAGAGACATAAAAATGCAGGCTGAATCTCCTCAGTCACACATGGACGATCTCAGGGTGGATCCTTGAACGTTTTAAGGGTAAATATCGCACAAGTAACGGCTTTAAAGGAACAATCAAATTAAATGCTGAAGCTCAATAACGGCATCCCTCCCTTCCTTTCTCCTTAGAGCCTCCTTGGTGTCAGACTCAGTTAGCGCCTTCCCAACATGATTAGGGAGTGACATGACCAGCGCTCTGGAATCAGCTGGGTGTGAGTCAGCCGCCTGCTGCTTCATTTCCCTGGGGAGGGAGCGGGTCCAGGGTCAGTATCATACAAAGAAACTGAACTCAAACCTGCGCTGAGTCACTTCACATGTCAGTGCAGATGCTGCTGATACTGTTAGCTCTGATGGGCTGAAGGTGAGTCGTCCTCAGGGCTGTGAGGACATGGCTGTATTATGAGATGATTATGGGACCCAGAGGGGCCCCCACCTTGTGTACACAGGAACCAGACACCCAACTTCCAAGAGTCTCAAAGGGGCTAGTATTACTAATATTGTATCCCTTTGTAGTCATTTTGTGCCTGGTTGTTTTGTGTTTATCTGAACTCATTTTAAGTTGTGTGTAGACGTAAATTGTTTCTCTCTGTGCTTGTCTGAGGTCTATTTTCAGCTGTTTTGATCTTTGCTACTTGTGGTCATTTTGAAGTGGTTTTGTATCCCTGGTATTTTTGCATCTATTTTAGTCATTTGGGGTTTTTTTTCATTCATCAAGTATCTCTTTGTGGTCGTTTTGCATGTCTGCAGTTATTTTGGGTTGTTTGTAGTCATTTTGTGTCTTTTGTAGTCATTTGGGTTGTTTGTAGTCATTTTGTATCTCATTGTTGTCATTTTGGGTTGTTTGTAGTCATTTTGTGTCTTATTGTTGTCGATTTACGTCTGTTTATAGTCGTTTTGCACCTACTTGTGGTCATTTTATAGTGGTTTTGTATCCCTGAAATTTGTGCATCTAGTTTTAGTAATTTAGCATCTCTTTGTAGTTGTTTTGCATCTCTGAACTCATTTTGTGTCTTTTTGTTGTCATTTTGGGTCGTTTGCAGTAGTTCTTGTGTCTTTTTTGTTGTTTTGCACCTACTTGTGGTCAATCTGTAGTTGTTCTGTAGTTTTGCATCTATTTTCAATGATTTTGGGTCTGTTTGTGGTCATTTTGCATCCCCTTGTAGTTATTTTGTGTCTCTTTGTCTTTGTTTTATGTCTATTCTTTTGCATCTCTATTCATTTTGGTTCTCTGCAGTCTTTTTACATCTCCTTGTAGTAATTAGGGCCACAGGGCAATCGCAGCGAGCACTGGCCCCTACGTAAGTCGTGAAAAACTGCCCAAAATTTTGCAAAACTGCGCTCCAGGCCGCAAATTCCACTCCACAGAAATAATTTATACATAGAAACGTAGGAAAAGTTGTCTTCTCACTCACAATCCTCTGGCAAATCTGTAAGAGTTATAGTTTGGGCGTAGGACGCACAGATGCGCCACCAACATGCACCAACAGCCTCATTGACAGCCATATTAAAAACGCTGGAAGATTTCTGTAGAAAAGCATATTTAACAGTTTTTCAGATCGCTCTTACAAAGCTATTTCTTCATTTTTCTTCACAAAAAAACATATGTAGCTGTTCAGGAAGAACTCAGGACACTCAAAGTGAAGTCGGATCAATTATAGGTATTATGGTTTTGCTAAAAATGTTTTCTGTTGGAGGCCAGAAATTCCACCTCTGGCTGCTGTCACTGTTCCGGGACATTCAGGTGGCAGTTAATTCTGTGGATTGCTCTGCTCTGATTGCCTTTGATCCATTGATGTTATTACAGTTACAGATACACGCACGCACGCACACACACATGCGCGGGTAAGCGCACACACTCCTCCAGATACACACGTTTCACACACACACACACACACACACACACACACACACACACACACACATTTTGCGGTTAAAGGGCATAGGTTGCTGTATAAATAAATACTTGAAAAGGAATGCTTGTTGTAGGTGTGCTCCTTGTATATAATATAGTATCATAACATTACTAGTATTAATTGTTTGAAATCTCTGAAGAATCTCATCATAGTGTACACACACCGGCAGTCGCCCCCGTGGACCTTTCAGAATTTCCCCAGAGGAAATTTTCTAGTTTTGAATCTGTTTTGCGTCATTTACCATCTGTTTGTAGTCTTTTTCATTTTTGTCATTTTGTGTCACTTTTTAGTCGTTTGGGATCTTTTGTGTATGTTTGTAGTCAATCACTCAATTGTTTTGTGTGTTTTTAAATCAGGACCCATGACCCCTTGGGGCTGTGTGTGTGCAGGGAGGTGTTTTGAATGTAAAAGGGTTAACACAAAGTCTTGAAAGCTTGGGAAATTTTATGTTATCATCCTTAGGAATATGCTTGAATTTGAATATCATCATCATCATCATCCTAAAATATGTTTTGTTTTTAACTATTTTGCACTTTCTGGACACAATCACTAATGTAACCTAAAAACTTTTCATATTTGCACCTTGAATGTGCTTGAAAATTGCTTGAAGTTTACCCTTTAAAATATGTCAGAACTGGAACGTGTGGAGCGTGCATTTTCACCCGAGCTGCTCTGCAAATGTTTGTATTCTAAACTCGGAGCCGTGAAGAGATTGGTGAGGAAGTTCAAAACAGGCACTGTGCAGCAGCATCGCTTCTGTCCTTTGTCTCCCGTCTTGTGTTTGTATAGTGCTAAGTCCTCTCCCATGCTTTTTGTATATCAGTTTTTTATTTATTTCTCTCTCTTCTCCTCTTTCTCTCAGACTAGCTGCCTCACTCCTTCTTTCTCTGCGAGTTCATACCAATGCCTCTGTTCTTGGCTCCTGCTATGCTTGCACAGAACCTCAGGGCAGGTTCTTTAGTTGTGCTATGGGAGTGCTACACACACACATAGACACACGTTTACACACACGCAGGCCTGATTGATTTTTCATTGCCTGTCGACGTAGAATGTGTCCCAAAGTGTTTGTTTTTGCTAGGAGGGCAAAATTGTCCACCGTTTGCTCTGTCACACCTGGGAATGAATGAACAGCTGAGAAAAAGCAGAGGTGGGAAGGAAAAAGGAGGGAGAATTGAAATGATATGGACAGAAAAGAGTTACAGAAAGGAGAGAGAGAATGTTGTCACCCAAAGGGGGTAAGACCCTTATTTCATAGAAGGGGATAAGTAAGAGAAGGCAATAGACTTCATAAAAATATTTCTCTTCCCAAATTGCTTTGATATTATTTCTCCCCATTTCACTGTGTTACCCCTGAGAACACCACTAAAGAGATAGCAGAGACAGCGGTGAGGAGAGACATACAGATTAATGGAGAGTATGGTGTGTGTGCAGGAGAGAGACATATTGAAAAATGAATAACAAAGATGTTTGCAGCCACATAATCCCTGCATAAAAGGAAAAAATGTATATACGTGTGTGCTGCGTGAAACATCTACTAGTTAAGATTTTCTCAAAAGTGCACTTTAGATTTCTTTGGAAAATCCTTGAGCTTTAAATCACTTTATTTTTCAACTTCAAGTTTTATCTTTTGTCTGAGGAAATTCCGTTGAATTAGAAATGAAGTGTGTCCATGCGCAGGGCAGGTTCAGTCAGAGGTTAGCCACTGAAATAAGATGTAACACGGCTCCAGTCAGGGTTATTATTTCAGTGGACGCTATGTGTCCTGGTTTTCAAAAAGTTGCAAATTTTCTCAAGCATTTCATCAGAGTTTTTTTGTAAAAAAAAAAAAAAAAGGGAACATGGAAGACAGTTAGTGCACTTAAATATTGATACAGCAATATATTGTATTACTTCTTCTTTCAATACATTATTGATAGACTAACACTGAATATCAATATTTTATAAAAAAAAAATATGCAGGTTATGCTATAAATGGGTTCGGCCTTGTAACATCTTGGTCAGTTGAAAAAGTCTTGTTTAGTGTTTGGTTGGATAAAAAGACACTCAGGAGTTGGATTGCCCCTTGCTAACTGAGCTAGCGGATGTGCTAGCTGATGACATAGCATAATTCCAGCTCCTGATCAGTTCTGTTCATGTTCAAAAACAAAACGGTGATGGCCAAAATCAAGGCTTCACAATCAATGAGTGACATCACTGTGACTATGTTCTATCTCTTTATATTTTGACTGTGGAGGAGCAAGACTACACGCCTCTCTACACCAGCAACCTGACTGAGAGAAGCCGCTGCTTATTCATGTTCGTATTCTGTAGCATTAATGTTACAGGGATGTTCATTTTGGCTAGCAAAAAACAAAAACAAAATGTGTATTACTTACCTGAAAAAAATCAATACTAACTCCTTGGAGTGTCTGTTAGTCCAACAGAACACTGAGTTTCGCAGTACAGTGTGAAAGGGTCAAAGTTATGAGACGAAACGGGACAAAAACACGGACAACGACAAATAAGTTCACAGCTGTTAAAAAGTACATGTTGCCGTGGATACGCATTGTGTCTCTCTCTCCTTTTGACAGCTCGCCTTGTTAGCCAGCTGTAAATCAAAGTTAGCCACGCCCTAAATCATAGGATTCTTTATCATCTATTTTATTTCAAATTGGACCATTATTTACACAATTAACATCATACTGTCTTGAAGAAGATTTTTTACTAGTGATTGAGACTATAGTGTTGTCATGATCATTTTTTCTGAGGTAATAAATCAAGTGAGAAGTTTACTCATTTTATATAGAGATAGATAGGACCAAAATGCTTTTGCAAACGCTGTCAGCACCCACTGTTGGGATTTTTGGTAGAATGCAGGCTGAAAGCACTTCCTGGTTTGCTCAGACCCAGAGTTTGCTGCCTGCATCGTTAACATGGGCATGATATCATGGTAGTACCGTATTGTGAGTTACTTTGTCATTTCCACCCCTTTCAGTGACACAATGCACTGTTGCAAGTCAGAATATCACAAAAATAGTGAATGCTGACTTATTTTGACTGAAGAGACAGCAGATTTTTATTTTATATAGTTTTTTTTCTTTGCTTCTTTGAGCTTTCTGCATTATAGATTATGCAGATATGTTTTAGCGGCTCAGGGCTGCACGCTGCAATTTTAAAACTAGTTTCATAATAAAATCAATCTCTGCTTCTGTACAAGTGCTGATCTTTTCACTCCCATTTTTGTGCAACAGGTGTCAAACAGATTTTTCAGATACACCCTGCACTCTATGTTCGGCTAAGCCTTTCTCACTTTGATATAAATCTTAAACAAATTCAGACTTTACTACCTTAGTAAGGTCAGCGTTTGGTCAGATTATGGGCCATAATTAACTAAGTGAGTGCTTTTTTCTGTTTCGTTGATCAAACATCAGCAATTATCCATGTGAAAATGAACATTAATGCGTGTTTGCATTCCACACACACATTTCCCACATCACACTACCAGGGAGCATGCCTTATATAAGTGTAAAGTTCATAAGAACAAAATACTTAAAGCTCATTGTGTGAATACAATAAGAAGACAAAAATTAAGAGTTAAGAGGATAGAGTTTAGAAGGAAAAGAACATAAGCTGACGGCTTAAGATATGAAAGAAGTGAAAAGCTGTAAAGGACTTTTAAACTGCATGACAGTGATTATAACACAAACACATATACCCCCCACTATCATACGCATTATGCTGTATTAATGTAATATGTGAAGTTTTATTCATCTTTGCATAGCATTAAAATGACACAATAATTACCTTGTATTAGCTCTTAAAGAAGGCTTGCAGTGTGTGCATGAGTAGATATGGTGCAGGTGGAGCTCACTGCAGGGTGACATGGTGGCTTTGTAAGATGAGGAGAGGAAAGATGGAGATGGAGAGAGAGAGAGTGAAGGTCAATAGCAAGTTGCAGAGTAAGTCAAGCATAAAAGAAAATATTTTAATTTCAAAACAGAGAAATCTGAGCCCATGTCTTTCATTATTCTAAGTAAATATCACAAAAGGGGTCCTGTGCCCTCCAGTATTTACACCGTCATGTCTGATGTCGTGACTCATACAGTCATGTAGCAAAAATAGGTTGCCTTGAAAAATAACTTCTCATCTTCATTTTCATTGATGAATTGCTCAGTGGCAGCGTGGCGGCTGCGTGACCTTGCAGAGTGCGTACATGCTGTGGATGAGTCAGTTATGCATATGATGTGAATCTGTCTGTTTTTATGCTTTGGCACAATACAATGCTGTGTTTTCAAGACAGTCTCAGATCTGTTATGTTGTTTTAAATGAATTACAGGGTTCAGAGTGGGGACATTGTTGTGAAAATTAACATTTTATCTGCATCTTTATCTAAACCATGTGTGTATTGGAGCCGTTTACCTTCCTTTCAAGTTTCTTTGTTCTCTGCTGGGACGTTCTCCTCATGACAGGACCACTGTATCCTGTTAACACGGAGACAACCCGCCGCCCACTCCGTCTATGTGGGAGTTAAAACAAACGCACCCCACGTGCTGGAGCTTGCAGGCATGAAGCTGCTTCCATAGGACATAGGAGTATATCAGAGTGTAGAGGATAAGTTGCAGACACTCACAGAAATGCACTGCATTCAATTATAATATGACAAATAAAAAAACACAAACTTGGTTATGAGTTGATGATGGTTCAGAGTTAAGATATTTAATCTTAAAATAGAACTACATTTACAAGAATCATTGACACATCTATAAAGGGGATTAACATTAAACATGTAAATCTTTTTATTTACATTTTTTAGGCTGTTTTATTTTATTTCATTTTTTATAGCAGTTGAATTGACAGTATCAGTCAGGATCAGGTGGTACACCTACACAGTTGCCCATAAAGTTTAAATAAAATATTTTTCACCTCTTTCCATGAAATGATGTGACAATGTGATTTATTCTTGATGGATAAAGTGTCAATCATCTCAAAACTGTATTAATAAATCTCTTCCAAACTTATCACAATGTAAATGAAATCACAATAAACAGGGGATTGTGTCTGAAAACAAAATAATTCCAACTTTATGGGTGGCCGTGTATTAAGGTGTATAAAGTCCATTTTCATGTTCATGTCCCATGCGTTTTTGTAGCAATTTTTGGGTTGATACCATTTGGTTCTAAATTAGATATTTTTTAAAAATATCAAGAATGGGTACAAATGATTAAAAAAAACCCTCCAGAATATTACATCAATATACCAGGACCTTTGGGACAACATATAAAAATCCATGCTGTGATTTGGTTTCAATTTGGTCATTTTGAAATTTTCTGTACTTTCGAACACTTTATTTAGGTCATTTTATAGAGTGAAGACAAGCTTCAAGAAATGCTCTCACTGCAATGAATTGCCTACTACAGGGACTAACATCATCACACATGAAAGTGGGCTCATTGAATCCACAAGAGTCTCAGCTTTCCAGTGATACCCAATTTATGTAAAAGCCTGTTAGCGACCCCAGTATGCAGAAATATTCATGTGAAATTGTAAAACTGTGGTTTTTGCCTCAAGCTGCATTCATCATGTTTGTAAAGAGGAGACTTGTGGGACCCATAGAGCCCATTTTCATTCAGATGTCATGATGTCAGCCATGATGTCAGGCCCGCTTTGAAAATCGGCATGTCCACATAATGGTTTCAATATTCAAAATGTGTTATATTCATAACAAATGTTTGTTTCGCCACAGACATCTTCTTTCCATCCATCCAACCCAGTTTGAAACGTATACAGTGTGTGTGTGGCTGTGCATTTCTCCTCAGCTGCTATGCTCCTTAACCCCAGTCCTGTTAATACGTGGTTCGAGAGGATTAGCATCATGGTGATCCTGCTCAACTGTGTGACACTGGGCATGTACCAGCCCTGTGAGAACATCGACTGCACCTCGGACCGCTGCCAGATACTGCAGGTAAGTATTTGTGTGTGTGTGTGTGTGTGTGTGTGTGTGTGAGAACAACATGTCAGCATGCTGATGAAGAGACGGAACAAAACGATCAATTATTTGACATAAACTCAGAGCGGCTCACCCACTCTTCTTGTCACTGTTTCTCAAGCTGTGATGCAGACAAACACTGCAGCTGGAATATTTCCCTGCTGGAAGCTTTATATTTCCTCCTGCTCTCTGAACAGGGAATTGGGATTTCGTTTGTTTTAATATAGTCTTGTGGAGCCGCATGTGAATTTGTCACTTCGTGATGAGAATACACTTGTGGAGACAAGTACCAGCAGTTTAACTTGTGGATGCCACAAACGCCACAGTTGACAAACTTCTGCTGCAAATAATAATTTGTATTATTGATGCAGGTCATGTAAACAACATGTGGATAGTCCGAATTGGGCCTTATTCCAAATGCAGCATTTTGAGATATGCCGTTATTATTCAGGTTTTAAAAGCATTCTCAGGACATGTATAAAGTGCATTTAGAATGTGTCTGCATTTGGGTATTTCCTATCAGTTTGCAACACAGGGCCTCTATCTTGTTTACAGTCAGCTCTGTGCGTTGTACATGAACTAACTAGCCCACAGTTTGCAAGGCTGCAGTAGAGATGCATGCCCCAAAAGCACACACTACTTATACAGGGCAGTAGTCTAATAGTCTAGTCTCAAGTGCAAGACCTGGTCCAGTAATGTCCAGGTCAAGACCGAGTCCAAAAGTATTTGAGACAGTCAACACGGGGTCCAGAGCAAATTGATTCCTGTTCCAGACCATAATAGTGTCTTTCCAATGCTCATATAGTGATTAATTGAGTTGGGATGGACAGAAATAAGCTAATCTATAAACAACAAGATTGATCCTTCTTCTAACATCAAACTAATCTGTTGGTGGAATCAGCCAATCAGACAAGCTTCAGTTCAGTTTCTGGATGCTGATAGTGAATCAACAGCCAGAAACATCTTGATTTGCTCTCAATGGCCGAGCATGAGACAAAGACAATTCAAAGTCTGAAAGGCGCAAGTGCAAGACTTTAAAAGTGGTCTCGAGACTGGATTTGAGCCCTGCTTATCAACATGATGAAAGACTTGAAGATCAACAGACTTTTGGACATAAGACAAGATAGGATAATATAAGACTTTATTCATCCTGCAGTGGGGAAATTCAGTCATCACAGATACAAGATACAGAAGTTAAAAAGATATAAAAGATGTAAAAAATAAAGAAAAAAAGCCATTACATACATACATATTATATACATAAAATACTTACATGGCTGCTTTTAAGCATTTTCGAAATATTACCTAAATTAATAAATCCATAATTAATATTGTTAATATTATTGGATATGCACAAATATTGCAACACAGACATTTTGGAGAAGGTTGTTTCAAAACTTTTTCTTTTTTACACGAAGAAGCAACATGGCACAAGCACCTCCAGCTGTTCCACTAATCTGTATTTTGACATGATAAACGGCATGTGAGGGTATTAACCCTTGACGCAGCCTGCAATTGGAGTATTCATGGCTGCATGTAATTGGGGATATTAGAGGAATATTCATTTTTATTAGCTTTGTAAACAGCTCAGTAGGAAGATAGTCTTTTTCAGAGTAAGGATAAATACTGGACTATTTCAGTTCAGTTCAAGTACAATCATAAGACTTAATGAACTATTGTGACACTCTGGGACACTCTGACAGGCTAGTACAGGGGCCCACGCATTACGCAGATAGCATTTATAACATATATTTACTAAAACATTATCTAGATATAAAATAGATCAGTTATTATACAATAACAGCCTAAGACTAAACAAAAACAAAAACAAAAACAAAAACTAACTAACCCATAAATTGCCCCAAAACATTTGTTTTATCAGTTTAGACAATAAATAGAGACATATAGCAGGTAAAAATAACAGTACAATTTAAATAAATTTAAGAGTAACTACTTTAGAGGCCCCCGGCAAAGCTTTAACATGTTTTATATTATTATTATTATTATATTATATATATATATATATATATATATATATATATATATATATATATATATATATATATATATATATATAATATCATAATTTTGTTCATGTGAATGTAGTTAGTGCCTGTTTTTATAGGTGTTTGATCTGCAAAAAGAAGCTTCTTTACCATTTCATTGTTACGGCACGGTCGTCCCCAGATATTTACCGCTGCACAGCCGGCCCCATGAGAAGAGTTCATATGGAGGTCTTTACTAACAGGAAACAGCACACTTCCTTCTCAACATGATTTCATGAGGCAAAATTCGCAGATCAATATTTCCATGCGCTTGACTTGATTGATCCTGTAACTTGCATTATTGACAAAAGGAGTTGGCAACAGAATGAGTTAGCCTCATGTGAGAGCACAGATTTGTTTTTCTTTTCACCAATTGCAAATATTTCCCTTTTGTTTCTGTGTTAGCCGTGTAGAGCTGATGTTATGTGTTAATTCTGTAAATTGCCAGCCGGCTGAGGACTCCGGGGTCATAATTGCTTTTCATTGAAGTAAATTTGGCAAGCTTTATTTCAGGCACGACAAGGACAGCCTTGTTCTGCCTGGCATGCTTTTTGTCTGCATTTTTAATGCCCATTGATTTTGAATATGTGTCCACGGTAACCTGCGTGTGGTTTGTCCCATGTGCTGCTGCTCGGTTGATTGATTGCTCTGCCGTATCTCACTTGCCTACAGAACATTAGAGTGGATTATACTATCAAATAAAGCCCCCAGACCAAACTCTAATAGGTTTATTTATCTCATCGGATTTCATTGTGCAGAGATTTCAAATAAGCTCTCACTGCAGTTTTAAAAAGTGTGCGACACATCTTCCTGCTCCACTATCTCTCCTTTTCCTCCTACCTCTCCTTCCAGAGCCGTCTTTACTCCTCCCTGTGTTCCCATTCCCCCATCCTACACACTCGCTCTCTCTCCCTTCCTCCATCCTTTGTCTCTCTAACAAGCATATTGTCTCCCCAGGTAGTGTGAGGGGTCCTCTTCGGGTGGTTGCTAATGGTAACAGGAGGGATTTTGCTGACAGAGCATGGATTGTTAGAGTGGCCCTCACATGCTTCTCTGGCCCTGTGTGAAAGACAGTATCCCCCACCTCACCTCCTGGAGGAGAGAGACAAAGAAACAGCCACAAACAATGTGTACATTACAAACATACAGGTACTGTTTGGATATCTGTTTACTCACTTAAATTGGGGTGTCGACCAAGGCAGAGCCCTGGACTTCGGTCAATACCTAAAAATACAATCAAACTTTAAAGAACAGTTTGGCATTCGGGGAAATGCATCTTTTCACTTTCTTCCCACAAGTTAGATAAAAAGTCAATGCCTCTCTGCTATTTACACACTTCATTCATACTATTTTACAACAGCCTTGCACCTATATGTGATTAAATTACTCTCTTAAATTAGCTTAGCTTAGCACAAACACTAAAAATGGGGGACAGGGCTGCAGGGCACATTGATTTCCTTGCAACCCTGACAGTCAGACTTCAGGAAGTCAAAGCAGACCAAAAAAAAGTCTGGCACAATTTTCCATAAAACCATGAATGGTTGTTTTTACATTTAGGTTTTGAATGGATTAAATAAGCAAACATATGATGTGGTAGTTAGGGAATTTTACAGATGCTGGGAAGCAGATTGTGGGCTGTACTTTGGGCAGAACCAGACTACCTGCCCCTGTTTCCAGTCTTTGTACTAAGCTAATCTAGCTAGCTGCTGGCGGTAGCTTCATTTTCACAGTACAGATCTAACAGCAGTGTAAATGTTCTTTTTAAACTTTCAGCAAGAAAGCCGAAACTGAAAATGTTTCCCAAGAGGTTGAACTCTTCCTTTAATCAATCAGATTATATAAATATCTTTTATTTAGCCATGTAAAAAAGCCTCATTGAGATTTAAAACCTCTTTTCCAAGAGTGACCTGGCCATCATCATATGACATCAGACTGTGGTGTAAGTCATGTTCAGTCATGTGCATACGTGAGTCAGCATAAAATCACAGCAGAAGACATTTCAAGCAAATAGGCTAAAAACAAGCCTTACTTCGTGTGTTACAGGCAACATTTAGGCTTTTTCACAGCTCAAAAACTGCCAAACATAGAAAAGTTTGAACCCAAGAATCTGCAGATTCATTCCTTACCTGATATGTTATGATCCGCTTTAGTTAGGCAGGATACGAGAGGATTAAATCCACGCTTTTGTTATCTTGAATGCCATCTGCGCTGTAAAGAAATCTGCAGACTATTGACTCTGCTTTTCTTGAAATTGTCATAATATCTAGACGGAAAAGTAAGTTGTTAACAGTAAGGAAGAAATCATCTCCCTGAAAACAAGCAGGGTTGCGATTATCTTGACTAACTTGGATATTTTTACTTGGAAAACAAGCTGCTGCTGTTTGTTTTTTTCCATTGCTGTGGGGAGCACTAAGAAGTTTTCGAGGCAGATGTCTCAACACCTCGGCACATAGCACAGAAAGTATCTGCACAGCCAAGAAGTTAACAAGTTCACAGCCAGAAGCTGCAGTGGAGGATGAAATTGTACCTACTACTGTGAGGAGGTGGAGGTCCTCTGCAGCCGTCTCTGGCCTGATTTAGATCACATCTATATTTGCAAAGCCATCTCACGCAAATAAAAAGTTTTTTCTGCCTTAAATGGGTTGGAATGGGGCAGGACTCATTAAGCCTTCAGACCCTCGACCTTTTTAATGAAGTTGGAAATGTTCAGAACACAGGTATTACTTTCCCTGTCCTGTTTGTCAGTGCGTGTGAAATTACTCTTGTCATTCACTCATTCCACAAGAGTAATAAGACACATCATTTTATTTTAAATGGTGCACCATCACAGTCCTGATGACCTACTTACCACGTCCTTTTCCTCGTGCCAAATAAGCAGCACAATGACAGCATATGAAGTAGCTTCCACACCAGCTCCTATTTCAAATCATGAAAGAGCCCATCACAAGACAGCCTCAACCTCTTTACAAATCATGTTGGCGATAAAACCTGATAGGCTGACTGAGGAGGAAGCCGGCGGTAGTGACAAATAACTATGATGAATTCATTCCCCTTTCACTCGGCGCGGAGCGAAACAGGGATCCGACTGGTGCAGCCAACGTCGGATTACACGTGAAGCGTGCAAGCTGCATTATTTATCAAAACATCATTTAAACAGCATGTGAGACCGATCTCGTCTTTCCCTTTTGCACGCTGCCAGCTCTGTGTGCCGCGTGCGTGTGTGAGAGACTCAATGAGCGAGGATGGGACACACATGTTGGCTTCCAGTGCATTGCAGGGCATGCCCATACATAAACACACAAAGCTTGCACAAGTGCAAAAGAAGCGCAGACATGGACACAAATTTGTACCAACTAATTTCCCTCTTGGCCTTTCAATCCCTATAAATAACAAATGTTACACACAAGGAAGAAGAAAGAGTGTACAGCTGTTTATAGTAGACCATCTCTTCTATTTCTGACTTGGACAAAACAACATCCCCTGCTTCTTCCAGCGCTGCAACATGAATAAATCTGCGAAATTTCACACATCATTTATCTCATTCAATGTGGTCTAAAGCTACAAACACCATCTTGCAATTTCCCATCAATGCTGACTTTAAAAAAGAATCCCTCTTCTTCTATTGAAGCGTATTACTACTGGTGTCCAAATGTAGCACATATCAGAGTTGTCTGGCCTGCTGTGGGTTATTGTCGAGTCTCTAGTTTGTCATTTAACTTCTGCCTGAAACCCGGAAAAAGTAATAACCTTAAAGTACTTGTGGAAAATTGTTTTTCCGTTGCAGCGTGTGTGTTGGTCTGTTCCATCTGACTTGTTGAGCACAAAGTCTTTTCCCAGGGCGTATGTACTGACTGTATTTTCGCAGCCCGGAGCAAAATTTAGTTTGAAAGTTGTTGTGATGTTTGGAAAGCTGTTATCAGCATTCAGGCCTTCTTTATATTTATCTATGGATTCCTGTTGAAGTTTTAGATGTAGGTTTGTCATCTTATCCGTAGATGTTTGAAGAGCAATTCAGTGGAGACACTACAGGTGAAACTAATACATATCATCATGAAAATTCCCCTGCTGATTACTTACATTGATTTTATTACATTTATATTACAGGTTTTCTGAAATGTTATGTTTGAATATGTAAATAAGGCATTATCGTTTTAAATATGTGCTTATTTGCACATGTGAGAATTGGATAAAGCCAGGGTCAAAATTGTTGCTTTATTTTGTCTTTACAGAGGGAGTTTTGGTTATGTTTTTGTTTTCACTCCATATATGAGAAGATACTGTGAACAGCCATGCAAAAACCCATATTTGCCATATCCTTAGGAATAAATTGTTCTATAAGTCAGGTCATGAATTATACATGAACACACTCCTCTATAAAAACTTTCAGAATATAGATAGGAATAAAACTGGAAAGTTAAGTGTATGTAAGTGTCACTGAAGTGGAGATTTCTACCTCAGAGTATGAGAACAATTTATTACACTACATGTGAAAAGAGTAAAATATTTCAACCCCTCATTATTTTGTCCCATTTTATAGAGAAATGGGGGTTGTGGGCAGTGGTTGTTTAGGGGGAGATAGCAGGTCAACAGTGGATAATGGTTCAGAACATTAATGTGTTCTTGAAATTTGTGTCCAACTCTTTATTTCATTATATGGCCTGGCCATTATAAGGGCCTGTCATCATGGAAAATCCAAATGATGACAAATGAACTCTAAACAAGCAGCCATGCAGCTTCAGTGCTTTTTTGAATTTCCAGACTTTTGGAAGTCTCTGCGTCAAGAGGTAGCAGCTTGAGCTCTATGTAGTAGGAATATGTAACAAGGCAGCAAACACAGTCACACAGCCTAGGGCAAAGCACTGGGGAAGAGTTTTGTTCCGAAAATACAATAGGAGGTTTAGCTAGTGATCTGAACATAATAATGCAAGCAGGACATGGCAGAGATATGAGCTCATCTGTCTGTCTCTCTCTCCATTTATCTCTCAATCTCTTCTCCCTTCATCTTTGTTTTCTCTGAGGTTTGACCTGAATGTCCCTCACTTTTCTTCTTCCTCTTCATTTCCCGCTTCCCTTGTGATTAAAGCATTGCAGCGTGGGTTGGTTCGCATTAGGCACCATATGTTTTGTGTTGTATTACATGAGGCATATGTCCTCAGTGCTCGCATAAACAATTTTAGCTTTTTTAAGCTATTCAAATCACAATGTTTACAGTAAACTTGGCTCAAGCAGGCGACACCAGTGTTTTCATAGAGAGCACACACAAACACATCATGGCACATTCTGCTGGTGTGCTGTAGATCATTTGTGTTGTTAAAAAGGACAATTGGATCCAAAATAACACATTTGACTGGTGCTGTGAGCTTTTGTTTGCTGTGGAGTGGGGACTTCCCATACTTAAAAAGTGTCAAAATTGTCTTTGAAAGATGGAAAATAGAAGGTCATGGATAGTGTTTTAGTTATTTTAATAGACAGGGGACGGAACCAAATATTGATTGAGGTTTAAGAAGTGAGCATGTGTGCCTCAGAGTTTTCTTCTTTTCCAGGAGGTCTACTCTTAATGATGAAAGCCGATTTCCACCAGTAAATAAAAATAAAAGTTTCACTACAATGAGAAACTTTCTCGAGATAATGAGTTAGTGCTGTAAAATATTGAGTTATTATATGAAATTAATGACAAACTTTTGCAAAAAAAAAAAGACCAAAATAATGACATAGTATTTCCAATTATCGACATAGTTTCTTAAAATAATGAGAAACTCAAAATATACTAATTCACTATTGTAAGATAGGCCATTACATTTAATTAGTCATTATTTTGAGATACTAAATCGTTAATTTGGAATACTACGTTATTATTTTGAGCCATTAAATCATTATATTGAGATATTACATAATTATATTGTGAAAATAAAGATATAGAGAGTTTCTCATTATAATAATAAAAAAATGTCATCACAATGGCAGAAATGATACTAAGGAGGCTTTTTTCAGATCCAGATTATCTGTCTTTATCTCACTTATTATCTCACTTTCCTCCATCTCTATTTCCCTTTGTCTTCTCGTAGGCCTTCGATGCATTCATCTACATCTTTTTTGCGTTGGAGATGGTGGTAAAGATGGTGGCTCTTGGGATCTTTGGCCGTCGCTGTTACCTGGGAGACACCTGGAACAGGCTGGACTTCTTCATCGTCATGGCTGGGTAAGCAACTACACTTACTTACTTCTGGTAAAAAAAAATGATGACATGTTGTTCTTGGAACATTTATATGGCAGAAGTGTGCGAAGAAAATTTGCTCTTGAAATCAAGGAATAATAATCAACATCTCTCTGTATGCTATCATAACTACAGAAGATAGGAAATGTCATTAAAATATATGAGATGCTTTGGTGTGAGTTGCACAGGGTTGGAGATATCCTCTGTAGAGATGTCTGCCTTCTCTCACACCAATATAGGCTTGTTCGATGAGTAGCTCTACAAGTAAGAAGAAAAACATGCATTTTGATTTGGGATGAACTTTCTCTTGAATAAAATCGTGTCCATAATGAGGACTTGTTCCTCTGCTCTGACTGTTGCAGGCTGTCACTGTTACTCCAGTCCAGTCTCGACAAACCTTTTGTTCATGGGGTTGTTCTAAGCTCTTTATTAAGATCAGAGGGAAGATTAATAAAGCAGTCAAGTGCTTTTAAGTGCTGCATGATTTTCAGTCGCCCCAGACATTTTCACATTTTCTATTCGAGTCTGTGTAGCGCTGATGATGCAGGCTGGCAGGTCACCAAAACTGTCTAATGAATGAGTCACCTGTCAGTCCATGTGACTTTATAACTCCTGGTTTCTTTGTAATATGTCAGTGTTAACACTAAACAGAACAGAAGGGAAAGGGAACCAAACTATAGATGTGAACAAACCATAAACTGTATATTAATAATGGACATAGTCACCGTGACGTCACTCATTGGTTTGCGGCCTGTTGGAAGCATCAAGTTCAGCGTACTTCAAGTTTGAAATGCACTCGTCGCCAATACGGGGAGCAGACCATATCTGGACTGTGGAGGAGCGAGAGGGATCTGATCACTGACTACACGCCTCTCTACACCTCAACCTGACTGAGAGAAGCTGCTGCTAATTCATGTTAGCATTAACTGGAGCATTAACTGGGATGTTCATTTTGGCAAGCAAAAAACAAAGACAAAACTTATGTTACTTACCTCAGAAAAATTAACAGTGACTCCTTGGAGTGTCTGTTAGTCCAACCAACCCAAAAATTTTAATGAACAAAACATTCAAATAAACTGTCATTAACTCGAAATACAGTGTGAAAGGGTCAAAGTTATGAGACCAAACCTGTAAACGTCCTTTTTTATATCTATATAACATTATATATAACTTTATTGACACATTGTCGTGGATACGCATTGCTCTGCTTCTCTCCTGATGATGGCTAGGCGAGCTGTCATCAGAAGAGAAGGGTTAGCCACCTGTCAATCAAAGGTAGCCACGTCCCAAATCATATGATTCTATATTTTCTATTTTCTTCTAAATGGGGCCATTATTTTAACTATTAACATCAAATTGTCTTGAAGAAGATTATTTACTCGTGGTTGAGACCATAGTGTCGTCCTAAAAAAAATTCTGAGGTAATTGAGAAGTTTTCTCATTTTCCATTGAAATCAATGGACAGAAATGTTTTTGCAGCCACACTTAGCACCACCTGCTGGAATTTTTACTACAATGCAGGCTTAGGGCACTTCCTGGTTTGCCTCCCTGCTGAGACCAGTAGGTTGCCGCTCAATAAAGTTAAATATAACTTTATATAGATATAAAAAAAGGACGTTTAGCAGTTTGGTCTCATAACTTTGACCCTTTTACTGTATTTTCACTTAATGACAGTTTATTTGAACGTTTTGTTCAGTAAAAATGTCTTGTTCAGCGTTTGGTTGGACTAACAGACACTCCAAGGAGTCGCTGCTCAGTTTTCTGAGGTAAGTAACATACACTTAGTTTTTGTTTTTTGCTAACCAAAATGAACATCCCAGTTAATGCTCCAGTTAATGCTAACATGAATTAGCAGCGGCTTCTCTCAGTCAGGTTGAGGTGTAGAGAGGCGTGTAGTCAGTGATCAGATCCCTCTCCTCCTCCACAGTCCAGATATGGTCTGCTCCCCGTATCGGAAACAAGATGGCGATGAGTGTAACGCTGAACTCGATGCTTCCAACGAGCCACAAACCAATAGGTGACGTCACTGTGACTACGTCCATTATTTATATACAGTCTATGGGGTGAGCTCACACTCAGGGTCTTGGAAGCACAGCCGTGTGTATGTGTTATACATGTTCTGAATGTTATGTAAAACACCTTTAATTGTATAGAAGAAATCTCATGAAGCACATTCTCTGTGGAATAAAGCCTCAGAGACATTTTTCCAGAAGACTCATTGCAGGATACTGACAGTAGACAGGATATGTGTGGGGTGTCCTTCGAGGATGAAACCATAATAAGGCAACAACCTCTGGTGCGCTGCCACAGATAGTACAGTAGAACCGCAGACTGGGCATGCTGCAGTATGATACAGTATGGGCTATTCACTAGGGTAAAGATGAAAACATGCTGTCATTTTTAGATTCCCTCCACATTAATTAACACCAGAATATTGTTTAATACTTGAATCTGAGGAGAAGATGGCACAAATGTGTGTTTTGGACTAGCGCATATGCTTACATTGGATGCAAAAAGGGATTCTAAGGCAGACAGGAAGAAATGAAGGAATAAAAGACTGTAACTGGGAATTCAGAACCGAGTTTTCAAGAGACACCCACTGTCTAAAGATCCATAACACCTTCCCACAAGAACATATGAATCCATCGGCATATATTGTGTAAGTTATTGCATAAGTTTGGCTAGAAAGCTTCACACAGGCTGCACACACACACTCACACACACACACACACACTCACACGCTAGATGGATGCAAGCGCACCATACAAAAGCAAACGCACCTGCTCAAACACCTGCTCTGAACGAAGTGAAATGAGAGGCTCAGACATGGGCGATAAAGCAAGTGTGTGTGTGTGTGTGTGTGTGTGTGTGTGTGTGAGAGAGAGAGAGAGAGATGGATAGGGAGAGCGGCCGGTATAATAGCACACAAAAAAAGGTAGAGCAACAGACTTACCAGGGTAGGTGGAGGGACATTCATCTTCATTTGAGCTGAATCACTTTATCCCCAGTGGATGCTCACAGTTTGTGTGTGTGAGAGTGTGTGTGCGACTGTGGCACAGAATTACACACACAGATTACAGTCTGTCAGCTTATGCCTTTTGAGTTTGTTTAATCTGTGTATGTGCATGTCTGTGTTTGTGTATGCATTTGTGCGAACGCCTCCGTCTTCGTTTTCCTCTTGGCAGCGTGCATTAGATTAGCGTCTAGGCTAATTGCAGAGGGCATTGCCAAACTTGCCAGGCCAAATCACAGCCGACAGTCTGCTATGAGCTCCGTGTCTGTTACCCACGGGCACCACCTCGCTCTTTCACCCTCCTCCTCCTTCCCTCTCTCTCTTTCTTTCCTTTTTCACATGCATGGATGAACATCCTCCCTTGTCATCTCCCCTTCAGACCCCATACAGACCAGGCTCTCGTCCAGACAGGCTCTAAAGGGGGTTTCATGCTTTTGCTGCATAACCCTGCCACACACCGTCTGTTTTATTTTCTATACTGTATATTTTATTTTAGCCTTATCCACCGCGCTGAGACTTATTTTTTCCCAGCCTGTCTGCTATCCACTGTAATATCGCAGCATGTCTCCATGCATGCGTCCACTGAGATTCTTGATCCAGGGATGAAACATGACCTTTTTCATAAAAAGTCAGCCTTGCCTTCCATATTTATTCTAATGTATGCCTCAGATAGGTTGAAAAGAAATTACCATGTCAAAGAAGTAATGCCCTCACACTGAGCAGGACTGACTGATGTTTGTATTTTTGCAAGGAGCTGTACTTTGACTCAACCTGGTGGGCACACACGTGGTGCATCTTTTCAGATCTTTATGCAAAGAAACCAGATTACATTTTGTGGACCTTATAGTCTTCAGTTGCTTGGTTGTAATACATAATTAAGCAGGACCAAACAAGACGGCACTGCAGCTGCAGTTGGTGATTTTCTTTACTTTCCTCTGACGTCCTCACACTTGAGAATATTTCTCTAAGCTGTCTAAAGCAAGAATGTTTTTTTTTTATGTAAATGATGCAGAAAACTAACTTTCCTGTCTCAGAGCTTCAACCTTGATGGAAACTTGGATGAAAAAATGTCATTCCAGCCTGTTCTCCTGTCAAAAACATTAATAGCCTATAGGTTGCTTGAACAGGCAGCAAAAAACAAGCTATGTCTCTGTATTTCACCGGACGCCGTAATGTGGCCGCTGCCATCTTGCTGATGTAAAAGTGATTGACAGCCAAGGGAAGTTTAAGAAGGCAGATTCCTGTGTCCGATTGGAGGCTGGGCTGGTTGATGGGTTGAACAAGCAACGGACTTTCCCTTGAGAGAGCGTGGGTGTGTCCTGTGTGAAAACAAAAGTAAACCTTTTTTAACTTAAGTTACATGAACTTAGGTTTTTTACGTAACTTGCGGCATTCACCTGACCCTTGTAACTCCTTCATTTCCAGCATTTACGTACATTTATTGTTTAAATGTATTTATCTTTTATAACGCCTTACCAGATGTTTTTTGCCCTAAACCTAAGGTCAGTGGTTTTACAACATAAATCCACAGAAACTGCAGCCTTTCTTAGAACCGCGGACCGTATGTGTGTGCAATTTTTAGAACACGCAGTTGTAGCATGAGCCGCGCCGCTATAAATGCGAGCCATGATGAATGCGAGCCTCAATACGTGCCTACATGCTGTAATTTGTGGTCCTGACACACAACCTCTTCTGACGTTTATGTTGGAGAACTTGTTGTTTCATTCTTTTGACAGATTTTACAAGTTTCAATATTCGATTTTCCTTTTTCCCCCATTAACTGTGCCCCTGAACTGTTCTCATAAGGTCTAACCTAGGTTTTTCCCTGAAGCTCTACATTTTATATTGATATGAACATGCACACACACACACACACACACACACACATCACATTAAAGCATGAATGAGATGAAGGCGTCACAATCAAAAAAGGAATGTGAAAAATAGAGAACAATCATAAAAAGGACGCTTCCGGCAGTCCACTAATTACCCTCCCAAACACAGCGGCCTGATTGATGTGTACAAGAAAAGATACGTCTTTAGAGCCAACACACATACACACACATGCATACACACATGCAGGCACATCTGTGATCTTCTGTTCTGTCTTTCACTTTATTTGCTGCTCTGCTTTTCTTCCAAATGTAATTGGATCATATACAAAACAATACATGTGCTCATCCATGCAATTGTTTATTACAATTGTTGGTGTCCTCTATCCATTTTTCACCCTGTAATCTAATTACGCAACATTTAAAAAAATCCAGTTTTTGTTTCCGTTGATCTCACCAAAAAGAAGGCATGTTTGTTTTAATGGTTTCAAAAGTCCCTTTTGACATTTTAGCCTTCTGTTCAGTGTCTCAGCAGCCCACATCAAATCATTAGAGCAACCACAGACACTTTAATGTTTGAGGCAGGTTGTAATAGAAACAACTGTTATACTCTTTCCTATACTGTGACATTTTCATCCAGCTGCTGTGTGGCATTTCTGTACTTTCGACTCTACCAGGTGAAGGTAATTGGTCTGAAAGATGCCTCGGCATCCTTGTAAAGATGCATTCAAGTGTGGAGATTGTTTATTTCATGGTAAGAGCACTAGAAAGTATGCATTTACCCAAAAGTGTGACCGAGCTCCCTATCATGCCTTTGCACGTTTATGTTGGTTTTAGTTTCATGTAACAGTTAGCTGCCAAAGATCTGAGGCAGCCTTTCATAAACTATCTTGCATCAGAGTTATAGTATAATTTAAGCACAAAATCAGAGCAATTACATTGTTTATTAAACCTGTCAGTTTCTGACCTATTTTTCTCTCTGCCATCTGTGCTGTCTGACTGACTAACAAGTGCACTGAGGTTGCTTCCTCACCTTTTTCTGTTTTATGGTGGTTGGCAACGAGTGTTAAGGTGCTCACCGCCACCTAGACTAAGCTTGCTGTTATAGATAGCTTGTGGGAAAACCCATTGACAGATCTCTAGCTACAAAGAAAACATGTTTTAGTAATTTTCTGAATTGTTAAGCTTGAGCAAATTGTAAAATATTAAGGGTGTTGATCCGCCACTGATCGTTACCAGCTGGTATTAAAAGTTGGAATAATTTTGTTTTCAGACACAATCCTCTGTTTATTGTGGTTTCATTTTCATTGTGATATATTTGGAAGAGATTGATTAGTTTTGAGAAGATATACACTGTATCTGTCAAAAATAAATCACATCGCCACAATCATTTCATGGAAAGAGGTAAACAATATTTTATTCCAACTTTATGGGCGACCGTGTAGTTTTAATTGGTGGCTCATAAGAAAACATGCAATACAATTTCTTTATGTCTCACTAAGATGGCTTGACCGGTCAGAAATGCCTACCAGGTGTCTAAAAGAGACAATAAATCTGCAGTGTAGGAAGGATTGGAGCCAGAAAGGTCAGATGACATAATTATGCATAATAATTAGCCATGTGCTTCTGTTTGTTTGAGAAACAATGACAGTGAAAACCGTTGATAAATGAAGAAAAAATGATTTGGCCTCAAATAAGATTAATTTCATTATAATTATTATTTGGAGCATTTGTTTAAATTAAAGTCAACCTAAGTTATTTACTTCACTGTATACACAATAAGAATATATATATACTGTATATATTTTAATTTTCTTTTTTTTTTGCTTAGGACGTTTCTTTATTATTAATTTCCTTTTTCTGTGTATCATTGGAATACATTGTAAATACAGCCAACATTTAGGTATATGTAGGACAGAGGCAGATTTCCACTGCCAATAACATGCCAATAAATAGATAATGCAACTTAATAAATAAAAGTCTTCACATTGACTCAGTGATCAGTGTCAGCCGATAGGTCTTCCATCAATTGGTGATATATTGGCTCAAAAGTCCAGATTGAAGCACCTTCAAAAAATGTATATACATTGTTGGAGATGTTATAATTTAAGATGACATACAAGAGTGTATGGGCCAATTATTTAACCCTACTTATATATGAATAAATTGTCAGTTGTTAGAACAACTGCCTGTCTGCTGTGCGGCAAACCCAACAAATAATCCTACTCAAGTGTGCGCTGGGGTGTTACTCTGTTGGTAGCTGAAGGGAAAATGTAAAGTGCTGCCCTGTGGGATTAATAAAGTATCACATTATTGTAAATGACATGGTTCATAAGTCTAGCTATGTGAGAGACAGTGAGCTTGTTTTGTCAAAGCCAGTGGATGTGCTTTGGATGTCATTAGCTTGTGCTGCTGCTGCTGCTGGTGGTGGTGTCATGGTGTCCCAACACTGCTGCAGCCCAGGGCACATCAATTCTGCACACAAACATGCTTAAAAACCATTACACAATGTTCGCCATTTGCACTACATGCACACAGCTGCATTACCGCTCTATTTTAAAACACATGCACTGTAAAAAAAAAAAAAAAAAACCAACTCAATTGAACTACCTCTGTGTTGGTGATGGCAGTCATGTAATGTAAGTGAGCTACACTCACACACACACACAATTTTTTCCCACACATACACACATGGCAAACCGTGGCCATTCTCCTGTGAAAGTGCTTTGGGTTTGGGGGCACAAACAGCTTAGCCATGCTGTGGAAATGACTTGCTAACAGATGCCAGGCTCTGACTGAGCCACAACATCCTGCAGGCAACACTTAGAATAGAATGAATCCCTCTTTTCCAGCTCTCTCTTTCTCTTCCTCACCTCCCTTTCATGTTATTCTCCCCTTTTGATGCTTTGTCACTTTATCCCCCGCCACTTTCTCTTAAGTGTTGCAACGCTCTTTGCGGTACAGTTCCCATACTGTTGAAGCTCACACAGCTCTGGGAAAGGGGGGGCAGGTGAGACCGGATCAAAGAATGACCATTGATGTTGAATCAGGAGCAGAGGTCTCTGGTCCAGCTGGTGCCGTGGTAATCCTTTTGTGAACCAGTAGCTCACGACAGAAAGGTTAATGTTCCCTTTCTCTGTTTCTCTCTCTCTCTGTCTGTCTATCCAGGATGGTAGAGTACTCACTGGACCTGCAGAACATCAACCTGTCGGCCATTCGGACAGTACGAGTCCTCCGGCCCCTCAAAGCCATCAACAGAGTGCCAAGTGAGAACATTTTAATTGGTTGTGTTTGTGTAAGGGCTGTCGATGAATATTCTTAATTTAAACATATTCAACAAATGCAAGAAAGCAAACACATTTACTTCCTTTTCTTATAAGCTTAGAGACTGATGCAATTTAAATGTTAATTGTTAAAAGTTTAATAATAACGTGATCAAACATGCATAAGTAGAGGAACATATGAAACTTTAGTCATTAGAGATTCATTTGATGGCATATTATGAGCTCTTCGCTTACTGACTAAAATTGTGTCATTTGTTAAAACCTATATGGAGATCGAAACTGAGCAGAAACACTGCAGAGCCTCTTTAACGTTGTGAACTTCAGCAGTTTATTTGTTAAAATGTATTGGCACTCATTTATCCAACGAATGTAGAAACGAGCACAGATCTGAGCGTATATACTGTGTTACGACAGGGTTCACATGTGATGCATCAAACTTTTTTATCACTCCAGTCACATCATGAAGAATGGTCAGCTGTTGATAAATGTGGCTACAGGAAACAAGCATCATTTAAATACCACGCCCTAATACGTGATTCAGATGCCTCACCGCGAAAAATTACGGCACAGAAGGACCCAATACGGCCAAAAAGAGGATTTTTCTTCCTTTTCTTTTTTTAAGTAACCTTTATTAGCAAAGTGCACCGTTACAAATAACAACACAGGGAAGTGGACTTATAGTTATACTCAGTTCAGTAAATTATTTACATTTGGATCACAGACTTCAAGTTTTCAAAGCTTTTGGTTGCAGGAGGTAAACAATGTTTGAAAGTAAGTTTTAATTCCAAACGAAGAGGAATTTCTCAGATTCAGAAAGTGAAACATCCGCAACTGAACAAACTGGTTTTGTTTGACAGCATAAAAAGTGAAAAGGAAGGAAATCAGTGTTTTAATGATAAATGATATAGCCTAAACATGCTTTGCTTTGTCACCATTAAAAAGAAAAACACGATGGAGCTTTATCAGCTCCAGGCATCGATACAATAGTCTGAGATCAATTCTCCGACTCAGACGCGTGGACTTCACACTGACTCAAATTTGCGCACACAAGCTGAGATCGATAATTGATAAAGAGATTGATAAATGCCGATCTTTGCGTAAAAATGATCGTACGGCCACTTTACGCTCACTTTCTGTCGTACGCTCATTTGATAAATGAGGGCCATTCACTGTCAGATTAGCTTTCTGTCAGGTGGTTATGTGATCTGTTTTATCAACTTTTTAAACAAATATCTCTGTTACTCAACACTGAGTAGTAAGAAAGTAGGAAAATGGTGAGAAAAAAAGTTGAGAATTCACTGTTTATCAGAACACAATAAGAAAAGAATTGGCTCCCTGTGATCCTGTCACGTCACTCAATGCCGCTAGCAGACTACTTTTGCTTTGCTAATTCCACCATGCTTTCATGCTGCTGGTTAAAAAAAATTAAATAAGCCAAACAAAGTTGTCACTTGTGACCAGTGTGTGGATGAAGCATTACGTTGTTAATTAAGCAGCTAGCTAGGGGGCTAGTTAGCTGAGTTAGCTAGCTTGTTGTGTCTAATTCTAGCACCAACCACAGTTCATAGTCTATGTTCTTTAAGTTTTACGGTAAAGGACATGGTTTTATTTTCTTATTTTATATCATGTAGGTATGTATATCTGTTAGGACAGATTTACGCTGAATATAAATACACCTATAATAATTATGACAGCCCTAGTCAAAGTCCAAGTGTCAGATAAATGCTTTCATGTGGCTGTTTATTTTCTGTGCTTGTTGTTTATCTTTGCACTTTGTGTGTCTGTCAGTCCACATAAAGCACAAATGCATCTACACGAAAATTCATGTATATGTATTACATCGCTGGCTTTTTTGTGCACCCGCATGCCACCTGTTCCCCACAGGGATCATTAAACATTCATCTTATGCTTAATCACACAGCCCGCTCTGGCCCTGAGTCACAGCTTTATCAGATTTACAAAGCATCCATTAATGCTGCTCCACTGATCAGTCCGTGACCATAACCCTGTCCCTCTCATCTAAAACTCACTTCTTGGCCAAACTTTTTAACTCCTATTGATTCCTTTGTCCTGCTGCCCTAACAGGCGGCTCTTAATCATTGTAAGCACCAATTAGCCTGCAAAAGCCATGTTCAGATCGGTCTCGTCACTTAATTCCAACACTTTAGCAGTGAGCCATGCATTAGCAGGTAATGCTAATTCTTAGTAATGAAGTCAATCAGTTTTTGTTGATATACAAATGCATGCTTTATGCAATTTCACACTTTTTATTTTATGTAAATAATGATGTTTTGACACACACTTTGGGCCCTCTTTAAATGATCAATAGCACATAGCCTAAAATGCATGCCGCAAATTAATTTAGAGTAAGTTTCCAACTCTACTTTTTGATTTATGTGGTGCATAATCAAGGCACAAAGTGCCACAGGGAGCAAGGGGGATGTATACAGTCTCTTTGGTGTGTTTTGGGCAAAACATGAATTAAACCAATCTTGATTGTCATCTCCCATTCCCTCTAAAAGCCAGGTGCACCTGCACCTGTTGCATTGCTATTCAAATGGCAGATTCAGCTAATTGGAGAAGCAAGCAGTCCCATCCACAACTACTGTATATTTGACTGCATATGAGCAAATGCACCTATAACTCATTTAACTGAGGAGGAGGATCATTGCTGTGCGTCCCTGTGAGTGTGTGTAACAAGCAAAGTATAGGCTTGTTGCGATCCAATTAAATATCAGGAAAGTACTGTACCATTGACTTTAGACCAGGTTTTTGTTGGTCGATGGGGCAGTTTCTTTCTGCTGCTTCATATAGCAATGAACCAACACGGCACAAGTTAATTTGCTAGTTACACAACTTGGGCATGAAAATGACAACTGCATCAGTCTGAAACTAGTGCTGGATGTAAGATATGGTCCTTGGTCTTTTTTCAGCCTTGAACAGAACACTTTGGCTCAGTCCAGTTCAGATAAGGGCCACTTTGCTTAACAAAACATAAAAACTTGGAAACTTTTTCCTTCATATCTTAAAGTCACTGAAAGAGACTGTCTCTTCCAAATAATCATGAAATGAGTCCGCAGCAGATGGAGCTGATTGCTTGAAAGCCCTGTTGCCTAATTCAGTTTGGGCCTTGGGGACAGATACTGTTAAAAAAAGTCTTTCTAGAGACTGTGATCAGAAGGTTTTACATGTGAGGGAGAGAGGCGAGCAGATCGTGTTGCTGTGTGTGTGTGAGTCTGCTTGTGTGATGCTCTCTGTCCACAAAGGACCAGAAGACTGCAGGTGTGGACTGCAAAAGCGTCGCTTTTGTCCACAAGTTTAGCTTCCTTTGTATTATTTTCACAAGCCAGCATCTAAAGCATTTCTATCTGGTTTTTTTTCAATCAATTATTTTACCTTTTCAGCTTATATATCCTGTTGTTTTGCTTCTCTACTGCTTTCAACAGCTCCCTTTGAAAATAGGGGAAAATTTATTTTCTTTAATACAGCCCTTTGAGACACATATATACAGTACACATAAATCCAAAATTATAGCTTTTCTTCTACCTAGAGCAAATCCATACTGATTTTTGCACACAACTTAGTGCCCAATCATGGGAGATTCTCCATATTTAGTGTAATTACCTGAGCAGCTTCTTCAGTGCCAGAATTGATTTCAATTTTCCACACATTCCGAAGGACAAGTTATCTTTCAGGTGGAGCCGTCCTACTCAGCCCAATATTTTAGACAGCCACACTCAGTGGAATATGGGTGCTAACTGCATTACTCTGAAGTAGTTTGATTAGAAGATATTGTGTGCAATAGAGTGGGCATAGTGTTTCAGGGACAAGTGTACAGATTGTAAACAAATCTGCTTTTCCGGAGATGATTATGCATCAAAGCATGAATCTCCAGATACGTGGGTTTGTTAGCATATGCATAGCTGATGCTGAATGTGCTTGTATATATATTTGTGTGTGTTGCATGAGCCTACTCGTCTCTTGTTCATATTTGTTCATACTGTAGTTGTCTGCGTGATGTTGTTTACGTTGTTATCAGTAAGCTGCATGAGTGTGTGGTCCCCTGATTTGGTCCCCTATCAGTGACCCCATTAGGGGTTAGGAAGCATGCGGCTGAAGCTATTTGTTCCTTGTTTTGTTGGATCGTTCTTTGCCCACAGATACACGGGGAGCGTGAGCACATCCTGACCCCTCACACACCTCAATTTGTAACTCTCCAACAAAATGACAGATAATAGTCCCGTGGTGTGTGTGTGTGTGCGCGCATGTGTGTGTGTGTGTGTGTGTGTGTGAAATTGGTGTGAGATAGAAGGAGTGCTAGACAACAAACACTATAGAAGCTAGTGTTGGAGGAGGACGAGAAGAGAAGAGAACTCTCATGGTTTAGTACATAACACAGGCAGATAGCTGTAAATGTGTTTCCATTGTGGCGCAAGGGGAGGCATCCATCTTTATCTGAGAACAGCAGGAGCTGGCAAACTGCTCCAGTCACCAGGAGGGGAGAGATATGGAGGCAGGTAGTGAAGGAGCAAGAAAATGAGAGAAGCAAAGCATAATAAGCTGAGAAAAAGATTGATTTGTGTGATACCATACTGTTTCTTTCCTATGCTTTATATTTTGTTTGCACGAACCCCTTTTCACTTTCTTTCTGTTCTTTCATGCTTTTCTTATTTTGGCGCTCCCTCTTTTTCGGCACACCCTCGGGCTGTGTCTCATTCTTGTTCTCCCTCTCTCCCCCTTCATCCGTCTCTCCCTCTCTTCACCCAATTAGGCCTAATGGAACAGTGGCCTAATGACAAGGACCCTGGGGAACAAACACATTTAGACTCGCCTCCAGCGGCCACCAGAGACACATACACACCAGCGACGCAACTGCTCTCCATTTAATACCAGTTGACGAGACAAATTAGCCAGGGGAGGAAGACGGGCGCATACTCACCTGAAGAAAAGAAAAAAATCTCTGCGCTCTTGAGATAAAACTTAAATGAATTCCAAAATTTATTTTTCATTGCTTTATTACTTTCTAATCCAAATTGGCACATTAGTGTCATGTCAATGTGCCATTTACAATTTGTTGAGCTTGGCCAAAGTCAGGATGGACCGTCACCTTAACGAGATAGTTGTGATTTTTTTTAATGTGGGGTTATATGAGGTACTTATCCATAGTCAGTTAATTACCTACAGTGGATGGCAGAAGTACCAGCGCAGTAGCAGCAATGTACTGCTGTGGATGGTGCCAGTGGCAAAATGTATTTTAGCTATCTAAAAAATCAATATCCGTTTAAATATATGCTATATTTAGAATATTTTCATTATTTTACCTTCCCAGCAGGCATTTAAGTTTACCTGGGGGGAAGTGAAGCTGCTATCTATGCTCTCTTCAAAGTCACCAGACTTCTTTGACAAAAACAATAATATTACCTTGCAGAACACAGTTGTTGCCTGAATCATACCTTGAATGGTTAATTTGTTTGAGTTGTGTGACTTTGATGATATAAATGGTTTATTTGGATTCACCAAAGTCACACAATTACACACACAAACTAACAGAATACCCTTAAAAATATTCTAAAAATACCGTACACTTAAACTTTTTCTTTTTGGTGGGCCTTTTTTTAGGTGGCTAAAATAGTTTTTGCTGTATCACTGACTACAAATAAGAACTGTCACTTAACTACATACAATGCCACTTTACTATCCCTTTAAGAATACATTATTGAGCAATAGGTGCATATTGCGTTTTGACCACCCTTTACATTGGCTGAAAATATTTTATGATCAAATCAAAACCAATACATTCTACACATCTTTATTAATGAGCGTCTGAACGTGAGCGCACACATTTCAAAAGGACATAAAATCACAAATTTCTCTATCATTTAGGATTTGTGTTTACATTGTTTTGTCTTTGTGTGCAGTGTGTGAACATCAGGTATTTGCAATATTGTAAATATTGTCTATATTTGTGTACATACATCATCATTATCATCCTCTCTCCCCCTCTCAGCTTCTCTCCTGTCATTCAGTCTGTTGGCAGTTTAGATGCTCTGTTGTGTTTATGACACATTAACCTACTGTTGAGTTGTTTTTCACGAATCACGGTATGGC
Source organism: Centropristis striata (assembly GCF_030273125.1). Classification (NCBI taxonomy): domain Eukaryota; kingdom Metazoa; phylum Chordata; class Actinopteri; order Perciformes; family Serranidae; genus Centropristis; species Centropristis striata. Next base: position 23,538,013 of record NC_081529.1, on the reverse strand, counting down.
ACTGAAAAACATACACACATCAGATAAGTGGAGACATACACACACACACACACACACCTCGCAGGTGTCAGTACTAGGTTGCTGTGATCCTGTCAGTGGGTTTCACCTCTCTCTCTTCTTAATCCAATCAACTGTCATTATGTTCCACGATTCACATCTCAATATGTCATCACTGCAGGACGGGCCCAATCCCCAGGGGATGAGGTCATCAATGTTCGACATGGGACACGCTTGTATTTCCGCAATTAGGGATATCTAATCATGAATAAGACATCATGTAGCCTGATTACACTTGTTTGTTCATGGGGTGGACTGTAGTTAGTACACTGCACTGTGTGTGCTCTCAACTCAGTTTGCTGCCATTAGCAGAAAATGAACTGCTGTCAAATAAATGCCCAAATATGTAGGGAATGCTTTTGTACAACTATGTTCTCTAGAAGTTCAATAACTACTAAATTTCAGCAAAATTGTAATAGGGCTGTCACAATGTCAGATATTTACTCCAGGATTGTACTTATCATGGCCAAAAGAACTCCAGATGAAAAAATTGGATTATGATATCCATTGAAAATTTGAGATTTATAATAATGCTCTCGTCAAAATTTCTCTTTAACTTTTTTAATTGTGTGTTTTGTCTATTTTTTCTGCACATTATACTCAAAATACAAGTATAGGGAGATGCACATTGAGACTGTAACCATACCTGTACAAAAAGCATACAAATATAATGGTTAATTAATGGATAGTGAACACTCTTATTGACACAATAATATCATGTGTGTTATTAACATGATATGAATGTGTCATGTTTTAAATTTGGTTATCATGAATACAGATATATCGTAACAGCCCCAACTATCCCGTTTAGACTTTTTAGGAACATATTTGTTTTTAAAGATTATATTTGGCATATTTGCATTTGACAGTTGAGAGTGAAGAGGCAGTCAGGAAAAGGGGGAGAGGGAGGGTCCCCGGCTGGAATTAAATCAGCGACATTATGGTTACGTGGCATGTGTTGTAACCATCCAGCTACCAATGTGCTCGGAGCAAATGTTTAATTAAAGTATCTGGAAAGATGATAAATATTCACTGACATTGAACTTTTTTTTTCTTCCTGGAATATCCACAATACAGCATGATTGATGTCTGAAGCTTTTTTTGTCTTTATCTTAACCAAGGTGATTTACTTTATGACTTCTGTGGTAAAAGAATGAAGCACCTTCTTTATTGGAAAAAAGTCAATGAGATCGGTTCCTTCAACAATTCTACAATTTAGCAGCAATGCTGTTAATGCAGTAGGGTTTCCAATAAGCACTTACAACAATCTAGAGTTGGGTGTTACGATGATAGAGATCATCAAAATTACATAAAAAATGTCTGGCATATATATTTCTTGTGTTGTTTGGACGATGCTTTGTGTTTTAATCCTTGGAGTGGGAGCAAAGCTGAAGCTAACCATAGAGGTGCTGTTTTGCTAATATGGAGAATGCAAAAATAAGACTATTTATTTATTGAACTACCTAAAAACCTGCCATATTACGACATGTATCATTGTATTGATATGACATGACCTACAATACCAGTCAGAAGTTTGGACACACCTTCTTATGCAATGCTTTTTAATAATTTTATTATTGTTTTCAACATTGTAGATCAATACGTAAGACATCAGACATCTGGAATTATGTAGTAAAAAAAGTGTTAAATATCTTTTATGTTTTAGATTATTTGAAGTAGACACCTTTTGACAGCTTTGCACATTTCTGTTATTCTCTTAGTCAGATTCATGAGGTGATCACCTGGATGGTTTTCAATAAACAGGTGCGCCTTGTCAAGAGTTAATTTGTGGAATTTCTTGCCTTCCTAATGTGTCTGAGAACATCAAAGCAAAGGAGGCTCCTTTGAACTTGAATTGCACATGTGTTCCATCACAGTTTTGATGTCTTTAAAATGAATCTACAATGTAGAAGATGTAATAAAAATTTGTGTCCAAACTTAGGGCCATAAAGAGAGAGCATTAGCATTCAATTGAATGTAACTGTCATTTTAGCGTGAATAGATCTGCATTAGAGTCTATACGCACAATACGTTGAGTAACAAAGCAATCTATATGCAAATGTTGTATTTTCTCATCAGTGGTGTAAAGCCTGTGATAATCCATCATTGATTGATTAACCTGCTGAAAACACACAGGTATGCGCATCCTGGTGAACCTGCTGCTCGACACCCTGCCCATGCTCGGCAACGTGCTGCTGCTCTGCTTCTTCGTCTTCTTCATCTTCGGCATCATCGGCGTGCAGCTGTGGGCGGGGCTGCTGCGGAACCGCTGCTACCTGGAGGAGAACTTCACCCTGTGAGTAAAACACTGTACATCAGTGCATGTGTGCAGGGGCGCGGATGGGATTTTTTAACTGGGGGGGACAAAGCTGTCAGCAAATGATTTCAACTCAATGAGTTATTTTTCCACTCCATGCCTTAACCCAAATATGTTTTATTTAAGCATTTTTAAATGAACTGTAGTGTAAACAACAACCAACATATTTACATTAATAAAAAGAAGTTTGTACATGAAATTCCCAGTGCAGCCAAACAAATTTACTGACTTGAAGCTGACTCAATGAAGGACCCAAAACATCTCTCCTGCTTTCATTACTCTGAACATACTGCTGGGCAATTTGTTGTCTGTCCAGTCCGTCAAGCCTTTAGAACCAGTGTTTCCCATAGGATTTTCAGAGGCTATGATGGGGAGACCCAAACAAATAACTTTTTGTCCTAAAAGCCTAAATTTGGTGCCTCTTGCACATTCTAATGCCACTATTCCATCTTAATCATTGCATATTTTTAATGATTTATTGTAAAGGAGAATAAGGGTTCTTCTGTTTTATTTAAGGCATTATATTTTGACATTCTTCTTGTAAATTCTGTGGTGAACTCTGCTAACACATCCATGTGCTCTTATTTTGAAAACTACATGTGTTTGCTTTTATTTTGAAGGTGGGTCTAACACGTTCTTAACGAACGCCTTATGATGTGTTCAAATTACAGTGAAAGTCAGACCTTTAGGGTCGAAACTTGAAAGTCGGAACTTGGAGCTTGGAACAACAATGTCAATTCTGACATTTGTGTAGACCTTGAACACACCATTACTTTCGGACTTTCACCGGACTTTCTATGTGAGCTGCAATTTAAATAAGTCTAACTATCGGAACATTAATCCTCTCTTTTTACCGGCGATGTTTGTCGCCTTATTTAGGGAAAGTGGGGGGGTCACTATGAATCTGGGGGGGACATATCCCTCCCGTCCCTATTGCCATCTGTGCGCATGAATGTGTGAATGCTTGAACAGTTTTGTGTTAATGAATATAAAATCTTTTCATACCCGATAGTTTCTTCCAGCATTTTACCTGTTCCTCTTTCCATCTCTCTCTCAAGCTTCAAAGCAACAGTGAAAGTACAGTTTTTCCCAGTTTGCAACTAAGAACATGATTAGATTGCAGCTGCATGCCTCCATATTCATGACCCTGCATGACAGCATCACCTACCGCGCCTGTGTGTGAGTGACATTCACTGCTATTCAGGAGTGTTTGATTTCATGTTTCTCTCGGTTTCCTTTTTTATGCTGGCATCAGCTGGCTAGAAAGGCACATGCTCCTTATTTGAGTGTATTCTAATACGTTTATAAGCCGTGTGTACTACTCGGTGCCTCTGTGCGCTGTCTCCGGTTGTGCTGACGCAGCGGATCCTAATGATAGATCTTATAGCCAGATGAAAGGGGACACGTGTCCGCCAGCTGGCACAGTCCTGCCTGCTCCGTCCTCACCTTAGACTTGAGAGGCGACATTAACCGTAACAACCTCTGCAATAATCGCTTCACGAGGTTAACCAAAGTTTTCTCCATTAATCTTCACTGAGTTAAATGGTGATATAGTGATAACAGGAGCAGCTGAGGACTCCACTTTGCAACAAAGAGAACATTTTGATCAGGAGGATCATTAGACAACTAAAATGCTTTAGTCCAGCTTAACAAAACATTTTCCTGTTTTGCAAAGCAAATTATTTTTTAATCATCGTATTATTTTTGCATATTATTTTAAACCATTGTACTAACATATTATTTAGGTTTGTCAGAGTGCTCGAGTGCTTAATTAGAAAGGTCGGAGTGAGTTAGCGCTTAAGGGCTATTATGCTAAGTAAAGGGCTAACGTTAGCGCTCTGAGGGGTTATAATGAGTGGGCTAAGTGTCGCAGTCAAGTGCAGCATCCACTTTTCCATTTTACACCCTCACTCTTTTGATCTCTACCTTTCTCTGCTCATGCCTTATTCTGCCTTATTCTTGCCATCAGGCCTTATTGTTGCCTTCTTTTTTTATTCCAAGTCTCCAATCAGCCTACTTGTTTAGTTTCCCAGTATCTTTAACTATGCATTGTCCCTTTTTTTTTCCCAAATAGGCCTACGTGTAAAATAGCAGAGACAGGCTAAAAGTATCTGATGCTAGTTAGCCAATATGAGCACCAGATAGAGTCATCAGTGGAAAAGATATAAATTGATGATATAAAATATAAATTGATGCGTAATTTAACTCCAAAAGAAAGTGTGATGGAAAATGTATTAATGTGGTACACATTCACTCATAAAGTTGGAATAATTTTGTTTTCAGACACAATCCTCTGTAAATTGTGGTTTAGTTTTCATTGTGATATGTTTAGAAGAGATTGATTAATACAGTTTTGAGAAGATATACACTTTATCAGCCAAGAATAAATCAAATTGGCACAATCATTTCAAGGGAAGAGGTAAAAATATTTTATTCCAACTTTCAGGGCGACCATGTATAAAACTAATAGAATGTCTGCTTACATTTATACTGTGCAGAGTGCAAGAAATACTGTAAATAAAAACAAGATAATTCACATTCATAACAGCATTGACCCAAAGAAAGATGATGACAGAAGATAAAATGGGATTTGTGTCAATGAAATTTACCAATAGCAGGCTTCACTTGTTATTTACTTTCAGCATTCTGCCCTGGATGAAGCCACATTTTTAGACAAGCATAACATTCACATTCAAACTAAAGAAATAACAAGCAGCTTTTTTTGGCAGTGGGCTCCATGGGACCACTCTAGTACCTCTAATCCTTATTTCTTTCTGCACATATGCTAGTGGCCACAGAGAGCAAGCCAAGGGCACTTCAAAAGCCATTTTAATCATAAAGTGGAGTTTGTCCCATGCACTTCCAAAACAAAATCATGCATGTAGGTGTCTGTTTTCTACTTTATATTTTTATATGCTTCCTGCGACATGCAATCTTCCCTACCAACCGTCCCAGAGTCTCACTTTATACGGTTCCTGGATTCCGTCTCTTTTCTGCTGCTATGTAGCCTTGATCCTTCCCTCCGTCTCGCTCTCCATTGGCAGGTGTGCTCTCAGTATGATGCCAGGTTTTTCTGTGCCATGCTGTGCAATGCCAAGTCACTGGCAGGGGGGCAACAGCCTTCATTCATGCTCCACTACTCTGACAGGGTCCCTGTTTTCTCTCTCCCTCTCTCTGGCTTTGTCTTTTTCTCTCTTTCTGTCTCCAACTCTTTATCCCTTGCTCCGCTTTAGCACCATTAGTAAATCACCAATTTGAATGCCGCTGACAACCTTTCTCGACATTCTTTTCTTTTTTATGGTCATCTCTGTTGCCAGTCCCTTGTGCCCTCCACTGGAATGCATAAACTATACTGTGCTGTAAGTCAGCGTAAGCTCAGTGTGCCTCAGTGTACACCTGCAAACTTAAATGAATCAATGTATGGTTTCTGAACTACTCTCAGTGGGAAGTGGTGTAGCCTGATATGCCCACTGTTCCTATTGATCCTGGAATTAGTGCACATGGACGTGTATGTGTGCATGTGTGTGGTTTGCGGTCGGAGTGAAAGGAAAAAATGTCCCCCCATTATATCAGTGGTATCTATAAGGCTATTGCCTGGGGGAGATAGGAGAGGATGAAGAAAATTAGAGAGATAGGGAATGGGGGAAATAAGAGAGGTAGGGAGAGCGGACTAGAATGTAAAACAAAGAGGACAAAAACTATAAAACGAAGAGATAAACACAGGAGCATAAAGAGGGAGTTAGGGAGGGAGTTAACTGTTATATGACTACACCAGGCTATTTACAAGGCAACCACAGAGGATGACAACCAACCGATCCGCCTCAGTGTTCACGGTTTGTTTTTTTCATTGGGCCAAGCCCGTCTTGTTTTCCAGTTCAATGCATGTGTACTACATGTTAAATAAATTCACAGTGAAAACTAGACTTTTGACCAACCTACCAGCCACAAAACGATAAACAATTGAATTGCACTGTCTGAAGGTTGCTGGATAGCAGAAGAGAAAAGGATTTGGGCTCCAATTTGTTTTCTCCTCGCCCCGGTGATCAGCACATCCGAGTGATGCCGACAAATGTGCTTCAGCATGTCGGATGTGTTTCCATTCACATACCCTATAGGTATGACGTATAGGCATGACAGACCCATACGGTATGTGGTTCACATATTGTAAAGGTTGTTTGTCCAGGCAGCAAAATACAACACATATTCATATTATGAATGACAGGGATGCAGAATTTAAATAACATAAGTCGCTTTCGGGACGGGTCGATGGATTGAACAGATGTCAGACTTTCACCAAGGGAAACGCGGTTCGTGTTCTATGTGAAAACAAAAATAAACATTTTGTTCATCATGTTTTTACCTAACTATGCCACGTCCGGTAGTCACCTCTCGCAACTACTTGATCGAAGCAGTGGGCAGAGCTGTCTGCACTCAGATTGTGACTATAAACCGCAATATGGATAAAATCATGGAGAAGCTGACAGCTTCGCAAAGGCAAATGGATCAATTCGGAGACCAGAATAGAAAAGGAGAGTGGTTGTGTAAATTGTATACAGCCACTGGAATCAACAACTCCCCTGGAAGAACTCTGCAACGAGATGCTCTTCACCCCTCCCCCACCTCCCACAGACACCTGCTGATTGTTGACTGTACCCCCCACTCCCTCACCCAGTGGCATGTCATAAGTTTTTCATGTTGTATTGAGTATGTGCTTATGTTGCTCCTCCCCTCTCCTCGTGTTATGCTGTAACACGAGGAGCGTCCTCTCACATCTCTTCGGATGTGAGAGGACGCTGGCGCCGCCGCCTCTCCATCCGAAGTTTGTTGTATGTATGTTTATGTATATGTCTATTGCCTGTTAAGCGTCTTTGAGTGTCTAGAAAAGAGCCATATAAACTAAATATATTATAATTATTATCATTACTATTATTATTAACTACTTCACTTCTGACATTTACGTACATTTATTTATTTTAAAACTGTATTTTATAAAGCCTTACCAGAAAGTGTTTTGCCCTAAACCCAGATCAGTGGCTCTAGCCTAAATTCAATGAAACGGCAGCCTCTTTTTTTTTAACAACCCAGAACCATACGTGTATGTATAATCTAATGACGTGCGCACTATTTTTAGAACGCTCCGCTCTGTACCGCGAAAAACACTCATTTCGCTTCATTATGGGTTTTATTGACAAGCGACCTATTCTGTCGTTTAGGTTGGTGATCTTGTTGGCCTTGTCAGTTGAACTCACAGACCGCTTCATCAACTCCAATGTAGTCCTATGTTCCAAATGTATATATATTTTTAAAAATTGTATAAAAGTGAATATTGTTCATTTTATGATAAAATGTTGCTATTAATATTAAGGTTGGTTTGATGACTACTATGACTTTGATGAAGTTAAATGTTCACCATTACTTTTAGCTTTCTGTTTGAACTGTTTATTCATTCATTTTGGCGAGCTCAACCCAACTTCTACTTTTTCAATTAGTTGAGCTACTCAATCTTTTAACATGCCCCCTGGAAATGCACGCACGTACGGTTGGCAATCACTGGCTTACACAACTCATTCTCTGTTGCTTTTGTAGAAAATGAATTCTAAAGGACAGCCCTAAAGGGAGTGAAGTAGTTCATGTGTTGCATTATTAGACAAGGTTGTACTCTGCATGAGCTTGATGTACTGTATATGTGAGTTTATAAGAGACAAGGTGGGAGCAACTGTTACAGGATTTGCCTTGGTCAACCTTTTCCTGATAAGTCTCATCCAATGCAGTAAAAAAACAAGAGAGGAGACTGATGTGGAGAAACAGGGATAAATGTTAGAATACCAATAGAGAGACAGAAAAAGGAGGGCTGTAGTGACAGACACACACAGCGCAATGAGTAAATACTGTAGGTCGTTTGACCCTGAATGTGTGTGTTCAATAATGGGCCTGCTGATGGAAAGGGTCTATTTTTGTCCTCCCCAGGCCCAGACCTTGGTATGAGCATCCACACCCTGCCCTCATTTACTCCACAGTCATGTCAGATCACACACACACCTAATAGGCCTTTCTGACTGGCTCAGCGGTGTTTGTTTTCTATTTTCCGAGACCCTGCTTATTGTTTTCCCTAAATTTTGCATACATTTCATGTCATTTGCGGTCTGTTATTATTATTCTCTATAATTCATTTCTCTAGTGGTTTTCAATTGCTTTTCATTTGCATTATTTTCTTTGCACTTCCAAACTTTTACTTTGAATTAACATGCTGTTGTTGTTTTTTATGGAGGCTAAAGTGCTTTGAATGCTTTACTTTTTCCTTTTTTTTTTTTGTTATGAAAATTGGATATGTTTTCACATTAGCAAATCAGTACAGCAATGGCAGCCAACTTTCCCTTTAAATAAACCCATAGAGGAAGATAAGCCTAATTTCCCAGGTGGACAGGAAGTGAAACTCTTTGGCATGCTTCCATGAAAACTGAGAGGTATGAGAGACATCTCAGAAAATGATGAGGTGCTTCAGATAGTTGCAATCAGTTAAAGATTCAGAGTTTAGAAATGTGCGTCATTAACTTTGGCAGGAGTCAGCCACTCACTACTCACTCTGTCACTCACGAGGGGCACCTACAGGGAGTAAATGAGTTCATTGATGGTGTGTGTGTGTGTGTGTGTGTGTGTGTGCGTGCGTGTGCGTGTGTGTGTGTGTGTGTAATAGGTGTCAGTGCATGAGAGTGTAATCTGTTTTTGTGCTGATTTCACGCTAGGGCACACGTGCAGAATCTCACTTACAGTTTCCACATGACTTAGTTTACATGAATAAACAATCTGTTGTCTGGTGCTAAACATACTCACCTGCAATGATGCACTCGTCAATTGGTTATTTACCATAGAAATACCATGTTTTGGCCTTTATCATTGACTACAGGTACAGCTGCTTCTGTATCACGACATCCAACATTATCCAGACACATTAAAGGGATGGTTTGGATTGATTTTATGGACCCATAGTGTATCACCTACAGTAGAAGGCGGTTAGCATGCCCCCAGTTTGGAGAAGTAGGCAGTAGTACTGACACAGAAGCAAAGTAATGTATTGCTGTGAACAGAGGCGAGTGTAGATTCACCAAAGTCACACAATAGTGCAGACTCAATGATCGGAACAGCGGTAGACAAGCAACTCCCATGTTCTGCAAGGTAAACTTACTGGTTTTATCAATGGAGTCTGGTGGCTTTCAAAGGAGCATAGATAATGGCTCCAGTTCCCTCCGTTTAAACTTAAACAGGGCAGTCTGATGGCAAAATGGTGAAGATATTCTAAATATGCACTAGCCTGGCTAACACCAGACCAAATCTCATTGGAGATTAGTGCTGTGTTCCAATACCCATACTTCCCGTACTTACTATACTTAGTTTGAGTACGCAGGGTGTTCCGATTCCGATCGCGACGAAAAGAAGTGTACCTAAAGGACCCGGATGTTGCCCTCATAACGGTCAAAACGCTGAGTGTGGAACAATGTACATTATACGCACTCAACGGCCGCCATCTTGTCTACGTAGCGGAAGAGGCGGAGCCAGGCAGAGCCGCTCAGCTCGGAAAAAATGTTTGTAATGGCGGCCGACGACGCCGGCGCATTCTCCACATTTGCTGCGTTAATGGAGCCATATTGCCGGATTGTAGAAGTAAAGATTAAACAACACAAAGGATAATTTTTTCGACGTTCAAAGCCGGAAGTTTTTCGCGGGTGACGAGCCGCGGAGGCTGTTGCGAGCGTCATTTCCGGTAAGTGCACCACGGAGTATTAGATTTGGAACAACACTCACCTGCTGAAATCTGCGTACTTAAGTGCGGATAGTGTAATGCATTTAAGTGTACTCATGGAAGTATGGGTATTGGAACACAGCATAGGTCTGGACACCTGCTGTTTATTTCTCCGTAGAGGAGGTGTGGTTTACGATCCTCCAGAGCCGTTTATTGGACGCTTAGAATGTCTATCAAAAGTGTCTGTAGGTAGCTCTTAGCCAATCAGATCAGTTATACCAGATGACGTAGTAGAGCAACAGAAATGGATGTTTGTTGTGTGTGTCTGTGAGAGAGTGTTGTTTGCTGCTTTGCTTCTCCAGTTCTCGCTTTCTGCAAGATTATTTATTTTCACGCTTTATTCCCCCTCATGTCATTCAGCCACACACATCCACTGATTTTATGGGCAATAATCAAGCTGCTGCGGGCCTCTCGGCGGCTCCGCTGTCCGCGGTAGCGGGGCTATTAGCCGTTAGCGGCTATTAGCTATTAGCCGCTAACGGTGCTAATAGCCGCTAGCGGCGCTAATAGCCCCGCTACCATAACGGCGGTGATCTCAGCGGAGCCGCCGAGAGACCTTTCGCCTTTCAACTTTCGCTCTAAACTATTTAAAACACCGTCTTCAGCTAAAGAGAGTTTCGCGTCTGCAGCAGCCATGTTGGATCCGGAAAGCTTCCAAGTGCCGAGTAGTACGCGTCATCGTCTCACCGTCCCTCCCCGCTCTGTGATTGGATCCCTAAAACAGGGCTAAGATTCCTTCCTGGTTACCAGACTGCCTGGAGGTTCGAAATTAAATTTGAGCACGCAAGGCAGTCTGGGTATACCCAGGCTAAATATGCACTACACTTAAACTGATTAAGGATAATTTTTTAGGTGGCTAGTGCCCCCGTCCGCAGCAGTACATTGCTTAGCTTTGTGTTGGTTCTCCTGCCTGAATCTCCAGACTTCTCACTGCAATCTACTGCAGGTAATACAATGTCTATGATTCAGTACTTCATACAACCCAACTTCAAAAACAACCGAACTCTACCTTGAAGAGAGAACAGCTTGATTCCTCTCACAATAAGAACACAAGAATGGGATGATGGTAAAATGGAAGAAATGTGGACATATTCTCTTCAGAGCTCCCCTCCAGTGACACCATGATCCTCATTAAAATCCTGCACTTCTGAACACACATCATCTCAGAAAGTTTTGTCTGTCTGATGATCTCCACCTATCATAGCCCCACTCAAATGTGTTCAGATAACAGAGCTCATTTGTTATTTCTGCTTTGTCAAGAGCAAGACCAAAAAATCACTTGCAAGTAACTTGTCACTTTTTTCAAGTTTTTGCTGGGATGGCTACAAAACAATGTAGTTCTTTATGTTTTGTTTGAGTAGAGAGAGGACATTGAAGGCAAAGGTTTAGATATAAGTTAAATTATGCAAAATACATCTCATAATGCATTGATGATTGTTTGGTACCAGGGGCGCAGATGGGATTTTTGAACTGGGGGGATGAAGCTGTCAGCAAATGATTTTAATTCAATTAGTTATTTTTCCACTCCATGCCTTAACCATTGTATTTAAACATTTTAAATGAACTGTAGTGTAAACAACAACCAACATATTTACATAAATAAAAAGAAGTTTGTGCATTCCCAGAGCAGCAAAACAAATTTACTGACTTAAAGCTGACTCAATGAAGGACCCAAAAACATTCTTTTATTACCCTGAACATTCTGCTGGGAAATGTCTTGTCTGTCCAGTCTGTCAAGCCTTTAGAACCAGTGTTTCCCACAGGATACTTTTTTTGTTGCCATTTTTGTCCTAAAAACCTAAATTTGGTGCGTCTCGCACATTCTAATGCTGGTATTCCATCTTAATGATTGCATATTTTAGACAACTATTGTAAAGGAGAATAAGGGTTATTTTTTATTCAAGGCATCTTATTTTGACAGTCTTCTTGTAAATACTGTGGTGGACTCTGCTGCTGGACTCTGAACTTGGAGCTCAGAACAACGTAGAAAATTCTGACAATCATGTAGACCTTGAACGCACCATTAGCTGCCGGACTCTCTATGCACACTGCAATGTAAATAGTATAACTAACGCAACATTAATCCTGTTTTACTGGTGATGTTTGTTGATGAAAGTGGGGGGAACGGATCGGGATCACTATGAATCTGGGGGGGGGGGTACGCTGTCACAACAAGACCTCTCGGTCTTCACAATGGATGTATCCGCTTCAACAATTCCAACCAGGAGAAGAAAAAATACAGAATATGAGTCACTGACTTTGAGTTTAATAGTAGTTCATAAACTCAGAACAACATCTGCTCAGAAACTTTAGGTGATCTATTTAAAGTGGCAATTTGACACCTACTTTTCTTCTCAAAACTGATAAATATAGGACTAACTGTAATTGAAGGTGACATCTTAGGTGCTGCTTGAGTTCTCCTCAAGCCACTCATTTTGTCATGGCCTGAGAAACACATGACCCCACCCCTGTTTACCACACCTGTCAGCACGCCTTTGGTTCGCTGCACTAGCTTTGGGCGATGTCCGCTAGTTCACTGCTGGGTCAGGTTTTTCTCTCTCACACATTCTGTATATATCTTTTACAGCTCCATACTGATTAATTTATTAGTCTTGTAAGGTCAGCGGCCTTTGGATCTACTTCTTTCTGGTGTTTGTTGTTTTTTAACTAGACAGAGTTGGAGGGAAAGAATGCTTAAAAGAAACAGGGGCATATAAAAGAATGAAAGGTGTGGAAGCTGTGATGTTTATAAAATATATACTGTATATTTTAAGGATATACTTGTGTGTGAATATGTGAGAGTGAAAAAACAATACAGACAGTATATACTTTTCATGCAGGATCATTTCCATTTCTTTATTCACCCTTCATTGATGCATTTCTCCCACAGGCTTGGCTGAGCGATTCACATTCTCCGGTCTGGCTCCAAATATATAACGGAAACACTGAACCTCTGTTTCCCCTTGTGCCGCTAATTAAAACACACTGTCAGTCAGAGGAGAAGATATTGTCAATCTATGCACTCTGATCATCGATCAAGCAACAGGAGAAAAGTTGACCCCTTGACACACTTTGAATGACAGCCCATTCACTTGCATAATGAAGAAGTGCATCAAGAAATTAAAAAAATAAATAAAAATAAATAATTTGGGATGTATAAATAGGGGTGAAATGCAAAAGGAAAATAATAAATAAATACATTAAAACATAAACAACACCTTTAAAGATGAATTAGTTATTTAAACATTGATTTAAAATAAATAATAAATAAATACATGGGAAAATTAATACAAAGGTAGACAAATAAATCAGCAAATAAAACATAATAAATAATTTAATTAATTTAAAGTTATTTTGAATATTCTTTTGCTGCATTTAATGGCAAATTGAAAATTGATTATCTTTTTTTTTTTGGGGGGGGGGGGGTAAATATATCTTCTTGCCTCTACTTCCTTCACTAAAATCCTCATGAAACTGCCAAAATAAAGTATTGAGGGATTCAAATCTATTATGCATTATATTATGTATACACATTCAATTTCATAAAGAACTCACATAGTTTCTTTCCTTGTCCCGATCCCAGCTCTTCAGGTATGACCCCGCCCCCTCCGTACTACCAGCCCGAGGAGGATGATGAGCGTCCCTTCATCTGCTCCCTGGCGTCTGATAACGGCATAATGTCTTGTGTTGATGTGCCGGCGAGGCGCGAAGGAGGACGCACATGCTGCCTGGACAGGGAGGACGCGCTCCACAGACAGGCTCTGGGCTTGAGTCCTGAGCCCATGGCCAACGGTAGTGCTGGTGAAGCAATGGGTCTGTGCATCAACTGGAACCAGTATTACACACGATGCCACACAGGAAGTACTAACCCCCACAAAGGTGCCATCAACTTTGACAACATCGTCTACGCCTGGATTGTAATTTTTCAGGTAAGTTCCACATAAGGACTGGAAGGGTGAGTTGCTAATCTTTTATTTTCAGAAAAATAACCAAATATCTTTTTTAGCCCCTTTTTAAAATCAATATTAAAACATTGGTGGGTTCTACAATACTGCTTTAAATGTTTTGTTTATGCTTTATATGATTTCATGTTTTCATTTAGTTTTATTTGTTTCAGCTGATGCTATTTTGATCAAATAATTGCTATCGAGTACAAAATGTTTTTCTGGCTGATTGAATTATTCAAATCGAATTATTCTTCTCAAAGTAATGAATTTAATTTGATTCACTGATATTCACTATTTTTTTTTATTCTATTACTTGATTGTTCTAGGGCTGTAGTCTACCAAAAGTCATTTTTTTAAAAATATATGTCTATTGAGGTTTCTGAATGAAGCTTTGAATGTCTGCCGTCCTATTTCATGAAGTCATCACCCAAAATAACCTTGAACAAAATCCTCAATTTAATAAAGTGCTACCCACCAAGGCTCTACTGTGCAAGTATGTTTGGCTTATTTTCCTAAGCAAATGTAGTCTGAAAGCATCATGGAATTAGCACGCTAATTAGCTTACTACTAAATAAGTAATTTAACAAGTTAATGCTTAATGCATTGCTATCACCAGATGAGTAACAACTCTTTTCAGCTCATTTGTAAGCAGTGTAGCATGAAAGCATGGAATTAGCACGCTAGCTGAGTGTTGCCAACTTAGCGACTTTGTTGCTATATTTAGCAACTTTTCAGACCCCCCAGGCAAATATTTTTCAAAAAAGCAACTAGCGACAAATCTAGTGACTTTTTCTAGTGTATTATATATATATATATATATATATATATATTTATATATTTATATATATATGTATATTATTGGAGACTCAGTCTCACAAGTGGCCCAGTCCTCCCGGGAATCTCTCCCAGCTGCAGTCACATAGCAGGGGATGTTAACCGCTCGGCTTCCAGTCTGCAAATCCTGCATTCGCGTGAAGTTGCCGCCTGCTGGCTTACAGTAAGAGGGTCTCTTTTGGGTCAGTTTTAATGGTCCCGAGGCCAGATAAAGAAAGAGCGTTGGAATTATGACAGAAGACAGTGCATATGCAATTCTTAACATATTTAGGGTGTTTTTTACTCACTTTTTGTCTTTCCCACAATGTTATTCCTCTCTCCTATGGCGTCCATTACAATTGCAGACACATGGTCAATTGTGCAATTAGGTGATGATGTCATTTAGCGACTTCTAGCGACTTTTAGGACAGCCAATAGCTACTTTCCTTACTGAGGAGTTGGCAACACTGCGCTAGCTAGCTAAGTAGTCAGCCAACAGTTTCCAGAGCTGCTGTCGTCTCTCCTCCCAGCAAAGCCTCCTAGCAGCAGGACATGAGACAGATTATATGGGTCAGAAACAATCCTACACAGCCCCCACTGGAAACTTATGTTCCAAATAGTATAATACTAATAGTAGGATTGTAGTTTTCAAAGTGCAAGACTGCGGGCCTTCCCTCAGATAAAGCCTGGAGAAAGGCAAACCGTAGTTTACCTGCTTTGTTTTACTGAATTCCTGGATGCGTATGGGATCATTTTTACATATTTGATCCCAAAGACTCTCTGCAACTGAGCCAAGATAGCTCAATATTGTGATTTGACTTCACCAAATGCATAAAAAGGGCCTATCCCAAAACAGTTTCTGACTCTGGGAGAGATGGAAAAACAGTAAAAATCCCACTACATATCTAAATTACCTATTTAACTAAATCACACACATTTAGGCTATTCCATGTGATCTTTTTAACTAACTAATATGATATTTTTCACTTCAATTTACTGAACCTCCCCTGAAACTGTTTAGGGCCCCCTTGGGGAGGCCCGCCTCTCACTTTGAAAATATCTGGTATAACCTAATCTTTCTCTGCTACTGTGCAGAATTAACTGGTTTACACAAAATTATTAGACGTGCGCTCCAAAAAAATTGATTTTGAATTCAAATGTCAAATGAAGCTTCAAAGCCTTGATTTATTTGGTACGGCCTGTTTATTGGCTGATCCATTGGATTTAAACTTGTGATATGAGCTATGCTGCATAGGTAAAGTCTGCAATTATATTCTGTTCTGCAAGCCCTGCCATGAAATTATTCATGTCGTCAAGTTGAAAATGTATATTGCTTTCTCCTCTCAGGTGATCACTCTGGAGGGCTGGGTGGAGATCATGTATTATGTAATGGATGCCCATTCCTTCTACAACTTCATCTACTTCATTTTACTCATCATTGTAAGTAAAACTCATTACTATATTTATTCGTTTTTTATTTATTACTTAAAAAGCAGCTGACACACCAAGTGTACAGTGAGTCTGACAGTTAAAAATGGATAAATAAATAATGAAGTGTAACTGTAATTACACAGTCTGGAGATAAAAATCCTTTATAACATTTTCAATATATGTGGACTCCTGCCATCAATAAATTGAACGAAGATATTTCCAGAGTAGCGGATAGAAGTGTTAATAGACTTGTAAGAATCAATAGTAGCATAAAGGACTATCTACAATCAATGTCTGAGGGAGGGAGGTGGATGGTATGTAAATTTATCTTTGGCGATGAGTGGGAAAAAGGGAGAGTAGATGAGGAAGGACAGTTGAAGGAGACAAGAAAATGTATGTCCAAATGATAAAAGTACTGTAGATGATGGCACATTGAAGGTTGTTTAATTCCACATAAAAGTCCAAGAGGTTTCCCAGCAGCAATTAAACACTATAAGAACTAGACATACAGCCAAGTCTTTTGAAAAGCTTGAAAATAGGATCAAGCAAATACCAGAGGAGAGGAACGAGGTGAACTGCAAAATTAGTTTAAAGAAAGACAAGTGAGAGCAAATGACTGAATGGAGGTTGAGTAAACAAACCAATCACTTACAAGCACACTGCACAATTTCCACACTACACTATAACATTAAGAGCCAAACTTAAGCAGAGTGAAAGACCTGCTCTACCTTTTTTGTTACAACATTGGCCTTATTAGGCTGAGGGGATTATTGGCATCGTGACTGCAGCTGTAAATTTTATTCCCTCTTTGGCAGATCGGACCTGTTGTCATTGCCAGTATAAACACCTTTTGGCACCCAACAACAGTTGACATGGTATCACAGTGTAATCACCTTTGCCCGGTTTATGCTGCTACACTGATCACTATCCCATGGCCTGTGGATTATGTAGTCCCGTACTACAGTTACAGCAAGGTTGTAACCCATCGGCTATCGGTCTGATGCCGATTTAGCCTCTGGGTCGATTGCCAGTATTTCTTGATATCTGGGCCAAGACTTCATCTTTGGTGTGCCTGTCACTGTTTACAGCAGCTTCATTAATACTTTTGGAGGTGTTTTTAAAGGTCCAAGGGTCAGTCTCCATAAAAAGTCTACATAATCTACATATGAATGCAGAAAGATGGAGAAAAAAAAGGTGAATAAAAGGCTAAATCCTTCTTTATATCACCAACAGTTTTCTGAAATTGCAGTAAAGCCAATGTGTTCCTCTTTTCTTTACACATGGACTGTTCACCTGCATTCAACCAAAGCCTGCACAAATGTGATTGATACTATTACTACTACCATAGACTGTATATAAATAATGGACGTGGTCACCGTGACGTCACCCGTTGGTTTGTGGACTGCCTGTTTGAATCAAAGAGTTCAGGGTTAAGGCTTTCGCAGTCTTGCTTTACATCCATTGCATCATTGTTTTTTGTAACCGGTAGCTACCATATTTGGACTGAGGAGGAGCGAGGATGGGTGTATCTAAAAATAAACTCTTAACACTAAAACAAAATGTACGTATCTTACCGACAGCCGACTCCTTGGAGTGTCTTTTAGTACTATTGAACACTGAACAAGACATTTTCAAAGGTATCAAAGGTAGCCACGCCTCAAAATCATAAGCTCCTTTGTCATCCATTTTCTTCTAAGTGGAACCATTATTTACACAATTAACATCATATTGTCTTGAAGAAGATTTGAAACTAGTGATAGAGGCGATAATGTTGCCACGAGAATTTTTTCTGCGGTCATAAATCGAGTGAGAAGTTGTCTCATTTTTTATTGAGATAGATAGAAATGTGGGTCTTTTGCAACCACCATCTGTGCCCCCTGTTGGATTTTTTGGAAGAATGCAGGCTAATGGCACTCCTGGGTTTGTTTCACTGCTCAGACTGGGAGGTTGCCACATGACTACTACTACTTGGTCAACAGACAGAAACCAGTATGCTCCATATACCCAAATCTTTCATAATTTCCTACAGATTATGCATTCATAAGCATTTCTCTTTTTATATATTTTTACTGTGATAGTAATATCCAGCTCAGGACATGTACAACTGAACTGAACAGCTGATTACATCCTGGAGTCAGACTTTGTGTTTGTTATTTTTAGACCCAGAGAAGTGACCAAACAAGTTCAAAATTAAGAGCTCAATGGCTTGAACACCAGCTAACAACAGCTAACACACTGCTCCCTTTGTGCTACATGAGTGATTGACACAAATGTGCCTCTTTTGAGCTTCCTTGTGAGGCTCCAGTCTGTTTGGCAACTTGTAGTCAAAGGTCCTGAGGGATGCCTCAGAAGCGTTGCTGACACTATAAGAAGTTTTCTGTCAGGTGCTTCCATGAGCCCCAAAGGTGCTGTTCACTCAGTGAGGGTCACCTTGACTCTCCCTCTTTCTTTCAATTTGTAGTTATTCTGTTTTTGTCTGTGCGCGTGTGTGTTTTGTGTCATTATGGAGTTCCTGCGTGTGCTTTAAGCTTGTTAGTTGATCCTCTAAGTGTGTGTTCCCGGACAAAAAACTCAGTTTGACCTCCACAGTGTCATACGGAGTCTCATCTCTCTTGGCTTGATACTTGATATACTGTCAAGTGCGCAATCTAAGTATCTTCATTGGTGTCAGATTGAAAGTGTGAGTAAATGGATTAAAGTGACTTAGAGCTTACTGCTACCAAGAGGGCAATTATTAGGAAGTTGTTTGTGTTGTGTGTATGTGTGTGTGTGTGTGTGTGGGTGTGTGTGTGTGTGTGTGTGTTTCAGGGACAGAGAGAGAATATGTATACACGTAAATGTATTTGACAACTGCTGTATGGAAGCTCATAGACACATGCAATCACATATAAAGTAAGCCTGCCATCTTAATTTGTGTGTGTAAGTGTGCGATCCCACATGCTTTTCTCTATGTGCGTGTGTGTATGTGTGTGTGTGTGTGTGTGTGTGTGTGTGTGTGTGTGTGTACGTGCATGCATAATGCAGTGATCATCTGAATGCGTGATATTGGACTGCCCTCCCTGATTATGCGCAAAGCTGTCTACTGATCAGAATCACAGAATAGACACACACACACAGATGCAAGCCTGGAGGGAAATCAAAGCCCCACACACCTGCAGACCTGCTTTGACCCACAGGACACAGATGGGCATCTCTCCTCCCTCTCTGCCTCCCTGCTATATCGCCTCTCTCTGTCCCTCTCTGTGAATATCTCTGGAGTTTTTCATTCCTCCCAGCTTTTCCAGTCTCTCCTTCACCTTGCCCTGCATCTTTGATCACTGTGGATGAAAGTCTATAGGTTATTCAGTTCAGATGTTTTATGTCTTTGCATGTTTTATTGAGTGTTCCTGCTCCGAATACTGTGGCCTTGTTGTTGTATATGGGTATCTGTCGGAGAGCAAAGGAGGAACAGCCAAACATGTTCAGATTTGTAATGAACGAAACTGAGACATCTGCTGCAAGCCGCTCTCTCCATCCAGCTCTCTGGTTTTTGAGTTGTTCAGCATTAGCCAATATTGATCTAATCATTGTTCCGTAACCAGTTCAGAGTACTCCAATAAAAACCACTTCAGCAGTCCTGTAGTGATTCCTATTACTGCAACTAAGAGGGTCAGCCAAGACGTACCAGCCACAATGCAGCCCATCTCTTCTCCCTCTTGACCCTAACTTTGACTCATGATGAGAAAATGAAAGCTTTTGTGTGGGGAAAAAAAGGGTACAAAAATAGAAGAAATGTCCGTGACGTTACGTACCATGGACAGGAGAAAAATGAAGAAAGATACTGAGTCAGAGTAGGGGTGGGAGGGAAAGTTAAGTCAAGTCAGAGAATAAAAGGAAGCGAAAGATAGCCAGACGCTGAAGTGTGCTTTGGGCATGTGTTGGCTCTGTCTGTCTGCTCCAATCAGCCTTGGTTTAGTGGGAATCCAGTCCTCAGAGACCTTTAGCATGTGTGCTAACATTTCTACAGGGGGATTGACACACATTAGATTAGAATCATCAAGTGTCTGAGCTTGATGTAAAACCTGTATTTACCATTGGAAAATCTAAATTCTTTACATATTTCATGTTTCTTAAACGAGCAGCATCTGCTTTAGCCAAAGGCTGATTATTTAAATAAGACACTGCACTGGTTCGTGTTGTTATAGTTAGGGTTGCCTCTCGGTTAAGTGTGTTAAATTTTGATTTCTGCATGAAAATCTTTACTCACTTTCTTTTGTACAGAATCATTTATTCTCTGGGCTAGTAGCTCATGTTCCCGGCAGTAATTCCCACTGTTTTTCACTTACTTTATCTCACTTAATGTGCTGTATGTCTTGACTCACCCAATAAATCCCACTTCCATACATGGATGGATTACTGAACGGGCCCACTAGGCACAGGCCATTGCCTTCAAAGTTCCAAAGTCACACGTAACAACTAGGAAAAGACTCAAAATGACCACAAAGAAAGATAAAACAACAACAAAGAGACAAAGACAACTACAAAGAGATGCAAAAAAGCTGCAAAGAGACATAAGGAGACCACAAAGAGACTCACGAGTATGGAAAGGGGCAAAACTACCACAATGATACAAAATAGCAAAGAGATAAAGATAAGATAACAAAGTTACAATGAGACACAAATGACTATAAAGATATACAAAACAACTACAAAGTTGCAAAATGACAACAAAGAGACCCAAAACAACTAAAAAGAGACACAGAATGACAACAAAGACGCCCAAAACAACCACAAAAAGACACAGAATGACAATAAAGAGACCCAAAACAACTAAAAAGTACACAGAATGACACAAAGAGGCCCAAAACAACTACAAAGAGACACAGAATGACAACAAAGAGGCCCAAAACAACCACAAAGAGACATAAAATGACTCCAAAAAGTTGTAAAAATAGCTACAAAAAGGGGCAAAACAACCACAGACAAAAAAAAATAACTTCAAAACGTCCAACAAAACCACAGAAAAATGCAACAACTGCAAGGAGACACACAATAAATTAAAAAAAATCTCATATTTCTCTCATACTCACATTACCTAACATTCGGTTCCTTGCTCCACAGATCGGTTCATTCTTCATGATCAACCTGTGCCTGGTGGTTATCGCCACCCAGTTCTCGGAGACCAAACAGCGGGAACACCAGCTGATGCAGGAGCAAAGGGCTCAGTGTCTGTCCTCCTCCACCCTGGCCAGCATGGCTGAGCCTGGTGATTGCTATGAAGAGATCTTCCAGCTGGTTTGCCACGTCCTCCGCAAGGCTAAGAGGAGATCGGCAGCTCTGTACTACACGCTGAGGGGCAAACCCCCGCCAGCTGGTGGAGGCAGGGGTAACAGGCGTGGTGGAGGGAATGTGAACGGAGAGCGTCATCATTCCAGGCACCCAAAAAGTGAGTAAGATGGCATTAGCAATGACATAAATATGTCTTATATAAAATGTGACACTTTCAATTGAGAGAATGCGTAACGTTTAAAACGTTTGCAACAAGGACAAACACTTGCATTCTGTATATTTTGTTTTATATTTAACTAGTGCAGTGCCCGTAGGAAGTATGTATTCATATAGTGCAAGATTGTATTTTGTAGGTAATGCTAATGCCTCTTGCTAGTGTAACCTTAAATAACACAGAAACGCTATGCTTAGCTTTTCAGTTTTGTTTTTACTGTTTTCAATGGATCAAACTGATGCGGAAGAAAGGACTTAAATCTCCGCTTAGCATGCTAATCGTGAGATAGCACATTACGCAGTATGCTGCACTAAAAGTACATTAGCATGAACCCAATTAGCTGATATACTATATTGCATGTAAGTATCTCATATCAAATGATTATGGGCATTACGCTAAGCAACATGAATGTCATCCCTGAATTACATAGTAATGCAACATAAGAAGTGAATAAAGCGAAATCTCCGCTTAGCATCCATAAAACACTTACTTTTCATAAGGTACGCACACCATCCAGCATATACACATTGAACATTGATATTCGTTGGAAACTATTCAAATATTATTGGAAAATCAAACCTTGTAGCACACTTTAAAACTCTGAAAGATAGGTAGGCTAAATAGACTTACAGATGAGATGAGTCAGGCGAGGAAATCCAGAGCAGTTGGATTACTGACCAGGTGTAGGCCTATCACTCAATGGGGTGGAGCTCCCCTAAAAGGCGTCCGATCGGAAACAGTGCAATGCCACAACACGTCCTACGTAAATAAATAATGATATTTTGAAAAATGAATTCAAAAATCTTCAAAATCGAGGATGCCATGCGCAAGCCACATACAGAATCTTAGGTCAGTCTGACTAACGGTCAGCGAGATATGCCCTACACACACACACACACACACACACATAGAGGCGCTTCTTGCTTTATAGATAGATTTTGCATTGCACAATAACGTCTTCATTTGATATTAAATCACATATTCTTTCCATTCCATCTTTAGTAACCCACTGTCCGCACCAGACCAAGCAAGACCACGACTCTCAACTCCACGCCAACTCCATCAGCCTGGCCGTCCCTCAGAATCCTGAGGACTGCCCGATGTGTGCATTATCACTCAAAGAGGGGGCGAGGGCTGTGGGAGACTCGGCCAATGGGGAGGAAGATGAGGACGATGCGGTGAAAGAGACGGGCAAGGAGGAGAACCACCTAGAGGAGAGGGGAGATGGAGAGAAGAAGAAGAAGAAGAGGTCGTGCTTTGGACATTGTAGAGACATTTGGAATGATATGAGGAGGAAACTATGGGGCATTGTAGAGAGCAAGTACTTCAGCAGGGGCATTATGATCGCCATTCTCATCAACACCATCAGTATGGGCATCGAGCATCATAACCAGGTAAGATGATATAGTCAATGCTTTCACATCAACATTGTCACTGACACTGTGATAATATGCCATTATACTCCCAACTTGTCACATACGGGTGCTTGGTCCAGATCCTTGGTGTCACTTTTTTACACACTGTGTACCTCTCGTTGATTTTTAACATGCAAGGTAGTCCGAAATTAGACCATCACCAAATGTTCTCTGATATCTTAAAATTTGACGCTTGACGTTTGAGCAGTTTTGAGCAGTGGGTCAGTTTTAGGGAAAGGTTGTATTTCGGGTGGAAGGTACATTTTCTCAAGTACTGGATTTAAGTACAACTTTGAGGTACTTTATTTCCTTTTTATTTCCTTTAACTCTTTATTTTACTCTACTACATTTAGCCGACAGCTTTAGTTACTTTTCAGGTCAAGATTTAACAAAAAAAAAACATTTAAAGTGATTTTAAGTGACTTTTTTTTTTCATATATTATATCATTTTCCTATATCATATTTTCCTCATATATTAAGTAGTTAAAATGAGGCCTACCTTGAGAATATTAATTGCTGCTTATATAAATGCATCAATAATAATAGTCCATTAATATATTTGGAATATATATACCAATCTGAGTGGATCCATTCTGCATAATGAGTGCTTTTAACTTTGGATACTTTAAGTACATTTTTTTTTTTTAACACTTTATTTGTGATTTTTCAATTATCATACAGAACAATCATATTCTGAATTCCAGTTCCAGGCCAGGTAAATTGTTCACATAAGTTATGAGAGGGTCCCAGGTTTTTTGGAATCTGTTAGTGGAACCGTTGAGGGTACATCTGATCTTTTCCATCTTAAGGTTCTGCATAACGTCCCTTATCCAGTGGTGATGTGATGGAGGAGTGGCAGCCTTCCACTTGAATAAAATTAAGCGCCTAGCTAATAAGGAGGAAAAGGCAATGACCCTCTGTAAGTGAACAGGGGGAACAGATCCCGTTGGATCAGATAACCAACCAAAAACAGCAACCAAAGGAGATGGTGAGATATTATAAGCATAAGCATTAGAGATGACTTCGAAAAAGGATGACCAAAAAGGAGCAAGTTTCGGACAGGACCAGAACATATGATAGGAAGTAGCCGGGGTCTGTTTACATCTGTCACATGCTGGGTCTACATTCGGAAATATTCTTGCTAATTTAGCTTTTGAGAGATGCAATCTATGCAACACTTAAAACTGTATTAAAGCATGTCTAGAACATATGGAAGAAGAGTGGATCCTACTAAGAGCCATATCCACTTTAAGTACATTTTAATGCTGGTTTTGAGTTTTGAAGACTTTGACCTGTAGTGGAGTAATTCTGCAGTGTGGTATTAGTACTTTAACTTAAGGAAGGAACCTGAATACTTTTTCCACCACTGGAAATAAGGACTTTTTCTTTTATTTTATTTTTACATAAATGAAGTTACATAAGTAAGTTAACTGCTTGTGACACACATTAAGAACATTATGTAACTTAACTTGCATACAAATCTCAGAATTATTTAATGCTGACTTTTGTTTTCTGGGACATGAACAGCAGGATTCTGGGTGTTTGTTTGACCCATCCATCCACCGTTACGGCCACTAGAGACGGCCTTACACAAAAGTCAAGAGTGTGTTCAGCTCCAGCAAAAACATTTTTCAAAATAAATGATTGTGTGTTGTTGAATAACCTGTTGTGTAAGCAGGGATATAATTCATTGTGGGAATATGCATTGCCTTTAATCCTTCACACTGACATACTATAGTGTCAATAGAGTGTGTTAGCATAGTCATTTCTCGCTCCCCTCTCACTCCCACAAATCACCGCAGCGGCCTCAGCAGATCAACCACTATCACCGCTGATGAAGCATCGCTGCTAGAAATACCCTAATAGCAGATGACATTCAGAAGGATGAGTGTGGGAGTGGAGCATCACTGCCATGCCGTTTCCCGACAGAGGTGTAAACATTTAGCCTCGCGGTAGACAAAACCGAGCTGGCTTTTAACATTGGCCAGGCTCTTCGGAGACACACAAGGCAGGTGTCTGCGAGCTAGAGTGGGAGAAGCCTGCCAAGACTGCACATACACACACACACATATTCATTTGTGTCCAGTGTGTGCACGTTCAGGAATATCTTTTTCAATTTTTCGTGCATGCACCAACAGAAACGTGCACGTACATACACAAGCTGTTACATAAAGCAGCTTTTTTCCCCCTTCATTTCCCTCTCTCAACTCATGCCATTGTACTCCCTCCCTTGCTAATTTTACTTCCACTTCTCTCGCCTTATTTTCTCCATAAGTCCCTCTGTGCACCTCTTCCTTTAGCACGTTCCTTCCCCCCACTCTCTCCTTTGTTCCTCGCCGTCTCTCCTTCCTTCCGTCCTGCCCGCCTTACACCCAAGTGTCTCATCTACTGTCTGACTCCTTTTTACCTCCCTCAGTTTCACCCTCCGTCTCCCCACTTCTCTCTTTCTCTTTCTCTCTCTCATCCACCCACTCACTCTTTGACAGCGTACAGAGTAGCTGCTTTCTCTCATCTCTGAAGACTCTAAAAATAAACGAGGGTTGTTGGGGGGTGGGGGAGGAAGAGGAAGGGACGAGTGAGAAGGGAAGAGCCAGGCAGACGCCGGTTACACAGCAGTTTTCAGCTCAATTCCCTGCGTGATTCTGTGTGTGAGCGAGTGTGTGCGCTTTAAAGTAGGCATATATGCAGAAACACGCGTATGCTTTTGCACGCACACACACTCACAGACGCTTTGTCGCTCTGTCTCTTGAGTCTTTCTCCCTCCACAGTTTCCACAGGCTGACACAGAAGCAGTGATACAAGTGTGTGTTTTTGCTCTGCAGTAGAAAGTCTTACCTCTTGCAATTTTATTCTAAAACAGGAAGTCTGAAGCTGATGTACCCAAAAAAACGACTAACCACAGGGCTGCCTTTCTCACACCGCGCCCTGCTTTCAGTGAAATGTTTTAATTGTCATCTTTGACTATCAATGATGATGTTTTTTTCATATTTATGTTGGATTATTCCTCAATATTGCAGCGAATGATGTTGCGCGTCAGCAAAGAAGAGCTGCCTATTTAAATTCACATTATGTGTGTTCATGTGTAAACATCTCTGTGTGGAAAAGAAATTGGCATATTAGAAATTCAGGCTTGGAAGTTGTATCTCATTAATTCATATTCAAGCAACATTCACATGCTGACTGGAGGCATATTTCAAGAGAGAATTATGGAGAGGATATCTGTATGGGAGGATGAAACATTATTCAGGAGATGGAAATTAGTGAACAGGTGGAATTTAACATAGGAGATCACCAGTACAAGGGCATGAGGAGAAATGGAAGGCAGAAGAAAATCAGAAAGGAGAGGAGAGGGAGGAATGATGGTATTTTGTCTGGGTTAAATTGTGGTGTCAAGGGCTGTGATGATTCTGTCAATAGCAAGAAACCTATTATGCTGTTTTTGTACTTAGGCCTAGAGAATGATTTCTGGACACAGGTCAAGGTTAAAGTACTTGCTGAGGGATGAAATACTATTTGTCCCTACAGTCCCTATTATGTGCTGCAACACATCTAGTAGTCGTAGTAGAGTATTGTCATCGTCTAAACTTGTGATTCCCATCAGGCAGGACGTAATTCTGCGCTTGCCTGGGTAGGTAAGTAGGCTAGCTCAAATAATTAAAAGAAATTAAATTAATATTGAATTTTTAAAAAATGCAGATATTAAGTCAACTTTACCATACTTGCAACTTAAGTTGTTTCAATTCAACACAACTTACAGTATATTGCTCATAAATTCACATTCAGCATACTTTTTAGAAATATACTTATGGATACTTTCTTTTTACTTGGGACAAGAAAACTAGTTAGCAAACAAGCTCAGAAGTTTAAACAGGTAGCTAAAAGTAACGAATAAAAGGTAGAGATTAATTGCTAAAAGTAACAATTAAATAGTAGAAATAAATAACAAAAAAAAAAATAGTTAGCTTAAAGTCATAAATAAGTGGCTCAGTTGGTTCAGTGAAAGTACTGAGTAAACAAATTCTTAGCTAACATAAAAGGTAATGGAGAAACAAAAAATAATTAGCTAAAACAAGGCCTAGTGGATAAACAGTTAGCTGAAAATAATAATTAAACAGTTGAAATTGTTAGCTAAAATGAATGAATAAACAGTTGAAATAGTCAGCTAAAAGTAATGGATAAACAGTGAGCTAAAAGTAACGAATAAACAGTTGAAATAGTTAGCTAAAAGTAATGGTTAAATAGTTAAAATAATAAAAGTAATGAATAAACGGTGAGCTAAAATGAATGATTGAACAGTTGAAACAGTGAGCTAAAAGTAATGGATAAACAGTTGAAATAGTTAGCTAAAAGTAATGGATAAACAGTTGAAATAGTTAGCTAAAAGTAATGGATAAACAGTTAAAATAGTGAGCTAAAAGTAATGGATAAACAGTTAAAATAGTGAGCTAAAAGTAATGGATAAACAATTGAAACAGTGAGTTAAAAGTAATGGATAAACAGTAAAAATAGTGAGCTAAAAGTAATGGATAAACAATTGAAACAGTGAGTTAAAAGTAATGGATAAACAGTTAAAATAGTGAGCTAAAAGTAATGGATAAAAAGTATAAATGGCTGAAACATTCAGTTTTTATATAGGCCAGGAGTAGTAGTATAATTTCTGGGCAAACAAACCTAAATATTGACAGCTTAATGGTATGACAAAATTAACAATATCCACTTTTATAAATTAAAAGTTTTCCATTGAGTATTTTGTACATTTGTAACATACACTGAGAATTGATGAGGGGGTACATGAGGTCGTCTGACAGTCTGTGGGAGTTTCTCAGATCAAAAGGTTGGGAACTACTAGTGTAAACCGCTCCGTAGTCCACAGATGAGTTCAGCTTCCAGCTTCCAGCTTCCAGCTACAGTACCGAGCTGAAATGAGTCTCTGTAGATGTTTTCCAGACTGAAACATTGTAGTTAAAACTGAGCTCAAGAGATTCAGGCTGGTTTTGTGGGCTTCCATCCCTTATATCATTCTCAGTCTTTCTCACCTCCAATCAAGCATTTTCCTCTCCTCTCCTCCATCATGTCATCATCTACTCACTCCTAAACAATCCCTCTGCTCGCTCCTCGTTTTCCCTCTCCTTCAACCGGGTTCTGCCTCCGCCGGTCTCCCTCCTGTGATCGACAGGAGGATATTGATTGGGAAGAGATGGGTCTGCCTGATAATGAGACTCAGAAAGAGACAGAAAAGGGATGGAGAACTAGGGAGATGGAGATAGATTGGGAGAAAGAGCGGATTAGAGGAGGGGGAGGGCTGAGAGTGTGTTTTTCTCTGACATGGTTTGCTAACTTTGGCAGGGCTAGCTGTCTATTTCTCCGCTGGCTTTGAAACTGAAATTCACAGGGGGTATCAGAGAAAGCATCTGATCCATATCGTGCATAATACACATTCTCTCTCTCTCTCTCTCTCTCTCTCTCTCTCTCTCTCTCACACACACACACACACACACATACACACACACACAAACACACACACACATACACACACACACCCCAAGTATACTTACATAAAGCAATTCCGCATACAAATGGAAATAAACCGAGGATTGACTTGAGCGTGTGTGTGTATATGTTTCTTGTGTGTGTTCATATATGGATGCGTCCCTTTGCCAATTCCAGATAACATGCTCCCCTATTCAGCCAGTGTTTGACACCATTTGCTAGACAGACAATACACTCTCTCCATTCCTTTTCTAGTTTTTTTTCTTCTCATATTTTCATTTTTTGATTGTTACATTCTCTGAGATTTTTTCTTTACAATTTCACATAAACAGCCATACTAAAAAAAGAGCACAATTTGTTTCCCTGTTTTCCCGTCTCTTCTCTTCCTCTCTGTCTGGCGTCTGTGTAAGATAAGGTGTATGTGTTAATTTTATTTGTCAGGTAGGAGAGAATTCTCTATTCAAGTGACTGACAGTTTGAGTGACAGCCTTTTCAATACAGGCCGAGAAATGTGATGCGTCTGCAATTGTTTTCGCAGTAGCTGCAGCATCTTTTTTTGCGGCAGCGGTGATTGCAAAGCAGTGGTTTAATATCAACTGTGTTCTTATCTCTTTGTCTGTACCTGCCTCTCTGTGGATATCATTGCTCTGTTTATAACTTGGAATGCTTGCCACTCCAACCCCTCTTATGTTTTGCCTAACACTCTTTGCCCCACTCTGTCTGTACCTGCTTTCACATCTCACTTGCTGTTTATATTTTGTTTTTTTCTGCCTCCACCAAGCCCGATGAGCTGACCAATGTCCTGGAGATCTGCAACATTGTCTTCACCAGCATGTTCACCTTGGAGATGATCCTAAAGCTGACTGCTTTTGGCTTCTTTGAGTACCTGAGGAACCCCTATAACATCTTTGATGGAATTATTGTCATCATCAGGTCTGAAAACTACAAATGATTAGCTGATTGTCAGGTTAGGTTGTCAATTATGTCTCATTTACACTGAATGGTTCAGCTTGACTTGACTCACTCTTGGTACCAGGTGCCTTTCTCCGTTTTCATTTTCCAACACAGTCACTGTATTTCCCCTCAGTGTAGGTGGGATTCTTAGCTGATCACCATGACGAAACAATTTCAAATGACCATAATGCTACAGTTAACTTTGATTAACTGAATACACATTGTTAAAAGCTCAAAACTATGCAGTATTGTTGTAGCAACCTATCAATCATATCGCAGCCACATCTGAAAGCACACCATGTTTTATTGTCAATTTTATTTTAAATTGGACCATAATTTGCAAAATGAACATCATGCTACATTGAAGAAGACTTAAAAAACTAGGGATTGAGACCATAAACTCATGAGAATGTTTACTTTGGTAATAAAATACAGTTTTCCTATTAACTTTTATTCTACTGAACTTCTTCTTGCAACCAGTGGAGTCTCCCCCTGCTGACCATTAGAAAGAATGCAGGTTTAAGGCACTTCTGCAGTGGCTTCATTTTTTGGTGCGGAGGTTGCTGCTCGCTGGCTACCAAGTTAGTACCAAAGAAAAGGACCTGGTACCCCCCAGAGCAGAGCAGCACAATGCAGTAGAAAGTTGGCATTACTCAGCAGGTTGAGTGTGCCGCAATTTCATAAATAGACATAATAATCACAAATTCCAGAGCCTTCATATTCGCCACTTCAAATCAATCCACTGGAAATTAATGAGGGCTTTTGTCCAAACATGTAATGGTTATCCAAGTGCTGTGTATCTATCTAATTGAGTTTCACTACATACTTTCATCCCCAGGATACAGACAAACCGACCGACCACTCAGATTTTCCATCTGTTTCAGTATATTCCCCATGGAGCCTTGCATTAAACTCAACCACTTCTTTAATATGACAATAAAAGAACTGTCTAGCAGTGTGGGGATAGAATATGTTCAAAGCAGTAGTATTCCTTATCACACCAGTATGGATTATACAAATTTCTGTATCTTGAAAAATGTGCAGTATTGTATTTTTATACAGTATAAAGGACTTACTTATCCTCTTATCTTTTCTTATCTCGGCTCTTCCATTTCTATTGATTTTTATTTCTTTTTTTAAATCCTACTCTCTCCTGCATTCCCTGATTACAATACAACTTTTTTTTTTCTCTCCCCATTTCTTCCAACTTCTCACTTTATCTCTATCTCTCTTTATTAAACAAACATCCACCCAATGCAACAAAAACCCCAGTGTGTGTGAGATCATCGGCCAGGCAGACGGCGGTCTGTCAGTGCTCAGGACCTTCAGGCTGCTGAGGGTCATTAAACTGGTGAGGTTCATGCCTGCGCTGAGGCGGCAGCTGGTGGTGCTGATGAAGACGATGGACAACGTGGCCACTTTCTGTATGCTGCTCATGCTCTTCATCTTCATCTTCAGGTAACGGGGGGCACAGGGGCATATATTTATGTGGCATGTCACCCAGAGAAAAGAAATCAGCAAGACACAGAAAGGACAGGAAAGTGTAAACAGAACAGAGATTGTGCTGCGTACATGCCTGTATGTCTCTCTGTGTGTATGTGAACAAAATAAAAGCAGTGATGGAATATCAGCAGACAGAGACAGAATATAGACGTTAAGCATGGCACAGGCAGCCATAGCAAAATGTCTGAACAGTTTCTGTAAAATAAAAGGATTAACTTCCAATTATTGGAGTTGCACCTCATTTTTACCCAAACCGTATCTCCACTCTGCTCAGGCTTTTCTCTTTGACCTGCCTCCCTCTCCAGAATTACTTCTGCCATGAAAGTTATAAGCACCTCAACTTGTTTGTCTGTCAGTCTGCAGTATATTTGACAGCATTACATTTTTGAATGCCCTCTAAATTACATAGAAAGACCTAGGGCTAGTACAATAACTGTTAGTATTAAACAGATAGATGGAGACTGCCATATGACATGAATATTTTTAGTTTTTCCTGTAAAACGCATCACTCTATTCTCATACATCTAGTCATTTGATATTTATTTTAAGCAAATGTCCAGCAACATGAGCAATCACTGGGCTTGTGTAAAGCCCCTGCAGTGCAGAACATGTTAAGGCAACAAACCTGCTTGGTTAGGTTTAGGAAAAAAACATGATTTGGTTTAAAATAACTACATTTTTTTGTAGTTTTTTTTTTTTGTATATAACTTACATTAGTTAAGTATGTGATTTACATAACATAGGACACAAACAGCAGTCTCCTGTGTGAAAGTCCCATGTTACACATTAAACTCTTCCCTGTGCTTTACTATGCCACCTTCAGCCCTGCACTTCCTGATGATGCATTATTATGTGGGTTCAATAACAATTATAGTGCATTACTTTTTGTTTGTGTAAGTACGAACAGTGAATGAGAGCAGCCTGAATTTGTTAGTAGTGCACCAACGATTTGCCTGGTCAACTGTAAAATCTCCTAATATTTTAAAATTATTCTCTGTATTAAATGTAGCTATTAAAGATGCTAAACAGCACTTACACATTCCTTAAATGGTTATTGTGATGCAGATGCTGGAAACTGCAATTTTAAAAAACATATTTATTCAAACTAATCTCTTCTCTTGTTAACATCACCAGCATACACACACACACACACACACACACACACACACACACACTGTTTTCCCTCCAATTCCACCTCCGTGGGCAATAACCCAAAATGAAGATAGTATTAACAGAATTATTGTTATTTGAATAATTTATCATAATTGTTGCAAGTGTGCTCATTTTTACATGATAGATATGAGTTTTACAGCAGCGTTATGCCATTAAACTAATCCAGCTTGTGTCTTTATGTGTTTGGGACTTCGTATGTGTGTGTATGTGTACCTGCCAAAAAGCTTTCTTAACCCTGCAGCTCAGCAGTCAAGCTTAAGTATGCCAAGACAGATGGCATCAGCTTTTAGCCAGCTAATGCTAGCCTGGGCAAGTGGAATTTGGCCTATTCATCTAGCCTCTGTAGCTTTTAGTGAGCAGTTGATATAAAGTATCACTTGGCTGAGACTTAAACTTGTAAAAGCTTGAATAAACCCTAAATGGAAGTGGCTTTGAATAAGAACGATGTCTCACCACAGATGAGTGCAGGTAGAAGGAAAAGAGTGGGAGAGGGAATTAGGAGAGTGAAAGACAAATAGAGCTTAAATGAAACAGAAATTAAAGATTATAATAGTTAAACAGTATCTTTATGAACAGTATGTTTAAATGTATGCATATGTTTGAGAAGAAACCTTGTTTGCTCATTGGTTCTTTGTAGCTTCCTTCTTATAATTGGTTACTATTTATGCTACCAAAATCTGTCTGCTGGTGTCATAATCCCACATACACACATAGGTAAACATTTATGTGCTATTGAGAGCATGTGACACTAAATTACTGGAGAAATCCCTTTTTGCCTTTCAGTATCCTGGGGATGCATATATTCGGTTGCAAGTTCAGTCTGAAGACAGAGGCAGGGGACACGGTGCCCGACAGGAAGAACTTTGACTCTCTGCTCTGGGCTATCGTCACTGTCTTTCAGGTACACAGTTGAAACAAACAAATGCACACAATTTCTGGTGTATTTTTTCTACCTGTGTGCACATTTGTGTCTGTGTCTGCTCCACTGTGTGTGTTTATCTTCTGTAGATTCTGACTCAGGAGGACTGGAACATGGTGCTGTACAATGGGATGGCGTCCACTTCGCCCTGTGCAGCTCTCTACTTCGTAGCTCTTATGACATTTGGAAACTATGTGCTCTTCAATTTACTGGTTGCCATCTTGGTTGAGGGTTTCCAGGCTGAGGTGAGACATCTTGTTTTTCATTATGCAAAAGCGAAATTAACTTAAACAAATGGGAAATTCGAAAAGCTATAGAATTTTGTTTGGTTGTTTCCTTGTTTTATTGTAACTAGTGCAGTGCCCGCAGGAAGTCCGTTAATAAAGTTTTGTTTTTACTGTTTTCAATGGATCAAACTGATGCAGAAGAAAGGGCTTAAATCTCCGCTTAGCATGCTAATCGTGAGATAGCACATTACGCAGTATGCTACACTAAAAGTACATTTACATGAACCCAATTAGCTGATGTACCATATTGCATGTAAGTAAGTAACTCATATCAAATTATTATGGGCATTATGCTAAGCAAGATGAATGTCATCCCTGAATTACATAGTAATGCAACATAAGAAGTGAATAAAGCTAAATCTAGGCTTAGCATGCTAATTACGAATAACAGAATTTGCACATTACATGCAGACCACTACAATGTCTGCAACTCCATAAAACTTTTCATAAGGTACGCACACCATCCAGCACATAAACATTGAACATTGATATACGCTGGAAACTATTTGAATATTATTGGAAAATTGAACCTTGTATGGCACTTTATAACTCATCATAAAGATAGATGAGATGAGTCAGGCGTGGAAAAAAAATCTTCAAAATCAAGGATGCACACCTTTGTGCCATGCGCAAGTCACATACGAAATCTTAGGTCAGCGAGATATGCCCTAGACACACACACACACACACACACACACACACAGACGCTTCTTGCTTTTATAGATGGATGTGTGACTGCGATGCGGAATTTTTACACAATCAGTTACATGTTGACTTATTTGACTGTTTTGTTGCACAATTTAAAGGCATGCTATTCAGGAATTGTTGGTGACTGTTAGTAACAGTATTCAAATTTGGCCACTCCTCTCCAGCTTAACAAAGAAAGCAAGCAAGCAAGTCAACCCCAAATTTAAAAACAAACAAACATTATCCGGTTCTTGACATTTCGCCTCGCTATATTTGGGGTTTTTGGTGCTGTGTCTGCTATTTTTGTAGCTCCGTGTCCAACGGAGACGCCCTGAACACAGAAAAATAAGAAGGAAAATCAGGCAGAGGGCAGGGTCTTTACAGATATAGACACCACTACACACTTCTAGTGGGTCAAGTCGTGTTTGAGAGGGATTGCTTTTGTGCGATTCTATATATTGTATTTTAGTAAATTCCTGCATAGTAAACCTTTAAATAAATACATGCCGTATAAACTGTATGTAGAAGGAACAGCAAGAAATGGGGAATGCAATAGATTAACTATTGAATCCATAGAAACAAAATAAGATAGACCATATAGAGTATAATATATTCTATTACTATAATTGAACCTCAATAGAGCAGAATCCCAGACATTTGTGTTTCCGTTCTAGATTTAATGAGTGAAAGTAAACCAGGTCGGCTTGGGAGAAAATTGCCCCTCAGTTTGGTAATAAGGAGCGGAAAAAAATGATTGGCGGTTTCTATTTAAATTAGCTCATGATTGATCATTATTCCTACACTTTATCCCACTCTCTGCTTCTTGCGCTTTCTTCCTTCATCTTATCTCATGCCTCTTTTTCCTTGTCCCTCCCCCTTCCTCTCCTTTTATCCTGCGTCTCTTTTTCTCTTTGACCCGTTCATTTTCTCCCTCTGTTCCTGATACAGGGTGATGCAAACCGCTCTTACTCGGACGATGACAGGTCCTCCTGTAATTTTGAGGAGAACGATAAGCAGAAAGACTCTCTGCATCTCTCAGGTATTAAATGCCTCTAGGAGCTTTGCAGCATTTATTGTTTAATAAAGATTGATTTTCTTCTCACCTCTGAAATTGTATGAGCTATTCCTATAATTTACAATTTTCCCCTCTCAAACTAAAATGTCAATTTAAAACTAAGCATGCATCAGTTGGCATTAAATAAAATTTCACTTTCCCTTCATTTCAATGATTAATATACATTATTATTATTATTATTATTATTATTATTAATAAAGTAATATTATTATATATTATTATTAATATTATTGTAGAGATATTATTATATATTTTATTTATTTATTTTAATTATTATTTCATAAACCTTGTGTTTTTTTCCTATTATAATTTGCCTTTCCTCCCTCTTTTTTTCTCTTCATCAGATAAAATTTATGCACACTCATACACACGTGTGCCCTACATAAACATGTTTAGAACCAACCACTGGTTTGCATATCTATAATGAGGAAAATTTTTTTGCTGGCTTGTTTTGTTGTTCTCCACAGTCCTGTTTCCGTCTACTCCTATGCATGTATTTTCCGTCATAAACTCTGTACAATACAGTGATTTCTGCACTGCCCTTTGCACGAATAAAAAGTAAATTAATTAATAATGAGTGAGTAATTAAAAAAAAATGTAATCAAATTATATTAAGTTCAATTCAGTTTCACTTAACTTCTTTTATCGTGTCCAAGCAAACATCTTAACCGTCTATTTCCTGTCTGAAATGTCAGCTATAGCAACTTTTAAACAATTCATGCCTGATGCCACGTCTACATCCACTCCTTCATCCTTTTCAGCCTGCAGGCATAACGAAAGCGATCTCACCAAAATCAGCCACCTCTGGCAGTATAGAGTAGCATTTAGCAGCACATTAGGGAGGCCTCTGATGATGTCTGATCGAGCCCAAATGTGCCTTTTTTAAATGTCAGCTTACCTGAAAAAAACACAATTGGAATGTAAATGGTTCCTGGAGACCTATTTGACCAAAAGATGTTTGAGTCTGGACAAACCACTGGCAGATATCCCTCTCTTTCATCATTACGACCTCCTCTCTAGCTCCTCTAAGGTGATTTAGTGTAAATTAAACCTCACTCTGCCTCTCTGAGCTAGCCATAACGTTGTTTTAGGCCATTTATGCTGTAATGTAAAGGAGACTGCCAAGTTCTCAACAGAGAAGAAGCAATGGAAGGGTTTGTTTAATTCTGTCGTTCTTTCTTTGGCTGTTTTCTCCACTCTTTCATCTTATCTCTCCCTCCATTTATCACAACCTGTTCCCTTCCTTCATCTTCCTCTTTCCCACAGACCCAAAGATCTGTACACTAACCCCTAATGGGCACCTGGACTTGTCCCCACTGCCCCACGGTCTGTTTCCAGGAGAGAGGTTGACTTTTGCTCTTGGCTCCAGGAAGAACAGTGTTATTTCTCTTGGGAGAGCTAACTTGGAGCAGAGAGCCTTGGTAAGTGGAAAAGAAAAAATACACAGTTGCTGATTGACTGACCAGTCATCATGTTTGGACTGAAACAGCATGAAAGTAATGTCTTTAACAAGGGCAATTATTTGCTCCAATGTTACTTTTTTCAACCCTGTCGCCTATTTGACTAAGCTGACTAAAGTCAAAGAATGGTCTGCTCTCACAGAGGCATTTCTAAGTGTTTTGCAATGAGATTGTATGAATACATTGCTGTTATCTTCTTTATGTTTTTTTCACACCAAACTAATTTTCGCCACACATCTGACTGCAGGATAATTTGTGGTATTTGCGTTACAGTGCATGCCCACTTAATGCGACCAATTTGTAGAAAGTCGTGTCTGCCTTACTTGGTCAGCCTGACCTGCTGCTGTAGATGCCAACTGCTGCTAGAGCACTTCCACAAGCCAAAATAAACAGATTTTGCGCTGTTTTAAAAATAATTAACAATAAATGGATCAAACCTTTGCCAAAATATAATTACAATAATGATTATAATAATAACAACATGATGACGTGTAAAAAGTCTGAACTCATGGTTTGCTAGGTCTATCAGAAAGACAACCAGCAAACAACAAGCAAATTTAAAATGCTTGTTATCTGAATGCAGTTCAGATTGATTAGGGCTTTGCTATGCAGGGCAATCTTCAAGAGAATCATTAGGCTTTAGGCACAGCATCATGTGAATTTATTGCTTGACCTCATGCTTTTTTGTTCATGCAAATACTAGAATTTTACTCATCGCGTACATAGTTTGCATCATTCCCATAGCCCAATGCAAAGTCCCATTTTTCTGTGTCTTTGCACTTGCAATTTCATTTAAATGTGAAAACATTTAGTGTGAACGCCACATTATTGCATTATTATGAGATGTGAATGGTTCTGGTTATTTTTGAGAGTATTCAAGAAAACCTGAGCCGATCCAAACAAAGGTTGGCACAGAACTATAGGAGATAAAAGAAACCTGTCTCTCTTTCTCAGTTTCCAGGTCGAGGTTACCACAACTGGGGCCGCCCACTGTCTAGCCAGCCTCAGGCCTTGTTGGCCCGTCGTTCCAGTTGGAACAGTCTGGGAGGATGCCGGCCCTGCGCCTCCTCGTCTCCCACCACCAGTCCAGCCTTCACCCCCACCTCTGCAAGGCCCTTCTATGGCTACGGCCTGGGGGGTCTTGGTGGAGTGGTTGGAGGAAGCCTTCGTATCCGGGGTCCCCGTGCCTCTTCTTCCCCGCACCGCCACCTTTATCACGTCCACCCGGATGAGGAGGAGTCTCTCCTTTCTCCTCCTGCTGTTGCTCCACACTCTCTTCACCTTCCCCACCCTATGCTTCCAGGACACTTTGCACCCAGGAGAGACCGCAGAGCTCTATCACTAGAGCTGCCCCACTTGCTGCAAATCCCAGGACCTCCTCTCCCTCCACTGCCGCCACACCACCCACTGCCCCCCGTGACGCTCCATGCTCACCCAAGGAAGAAGAGCTTCTCTGGGGGGACGGTTATCAGTGGAGGTGGTGGCGTTGGTGGAGTAGGCCTCGACAGTCTGGGTGGCTTAGGAGGGGTACACCAAGACTGTAATGGGAAGACTCCTCTGTCTCAGCTTCTCCAACCTCCTCCAAGACACCAAAGTGAGCAGGCTGGAGGGGCGAACCCCCAGAGCCAGCTGATGGCTGACGTCTTCCCCCAGGTTAACACACGCAGCAAGGACCGGGAGGACCTGGACGATGACATTGAATATGTAAGTTACAGCTAAGTGTGTGTGGGAGGAAGGAAATTACACAGTAATAGCATTAAGAAAAGCCTGGTGAGTAAGTGAAGTAAGCTTATGCAATCATACAACTCTCAATTCCACAGATGCAGATCCCTCAGACAGTATGTAAAGGCATCTACAAAGAACAAAGAACCACAATTTAGGCTTGTAATTCTCAATAACCGAACTATTAGTTTTTGTGTTAAAGTACAAGATTTTACACATGCGGTAATCTCCTTCTCTCTTGAGTAGGATTTTCAAGTATTTTGTATAAAGCCTGCACTCCCTATCACCTGGGCCTCGTGGGAGTCCCATTGTTTTCATTGTAAACAAGTCTGTGTGTGAGAGAAACAAGGTTAATTAGAAAGGAGTATTTAGACAGCGGGGGATCGAGCTATACAGATGGTAATGTTGGAAGATGCTCCGAGCTGTTGCTATAGAAGTGTTTCACTTTTGTTAATAATTTACATAGAGAGCATAAACAGACAGCTTCTCCTTGCATTTTTGTGCATCTTTTTTGCGTTCCATGAAAATGATATTGTGCTTGGTGTATGGGTTCTGCTTGTGTGAGTCTGTGCCATGATGTGTGTTGACATGTGTGTTGCAGAGCTTGTGCTTCCGCATTCAGAAGATGTTAGAAGCGTACAAACCAGACTGGTGTGAGAGCAGAGAGGACTGGTCTGTCTTCCTTTTTTCCCCACGGAACAGGTGAGTCACCTTGATCCATGGCTCCGCTTTTATTTTTTCCCCTCCAAACCCACAACCTACTGGCATGTTTGAAATGCATGTTTTAATTTAAAAAATCACCAAAATTACACCATTCATCATAGCCAGAACTTGTAAAAACAGAAATGATTGTTGATTTAAGATTACTCATGGTCCTCAAACAAATCACTTGTGATGAATGCTTCCATCAGGATAAATAACCAAATCTAAGCCTAAATTAGTGATATCTTATTAAAATCAACATGACTCATTCACTAGCACTCACACTAACCACATCCTGTAAAAAAATAAAAATACTGCGCTTGTACTTGGCTCAGACCAACAGACACATAACAAAAATGTAGTAAAACTTTGAACTGCAGGCTGTTTACACAGAGCAGAGAGGAGAGGACAAGACAGGTTGTAGATAGGGTAATGGTTTCTAAAAATAGAAATAGCTCAGAACGTATCACATGTGTAGCTCCTTTTTTTCCCCCAGTTCCAGTAACACTTGTGGGCACTTGGGAAAATGTTGTATATACAGATTCTATTTTACAGGGACAGTATGTGATGGTGATGGACAGATGGTTCGTCCAATCACCTGCCAGGTATTTTTTTTAAAGTGTCTACCCAGTTTTCAATGACAGCTTATTAGATGGTTCTGTTAGTCAGGTTAGTGTTATACTGCACAAAAGACATTTTTGAGTTCTCCTAACTTCTGACCATGGTTATGCTGTTTCCATAAAGCTGCAGGACATACAGTGGCTTGCAAAAGTATATATCCCCCTTGGATGTTTCACCCTTTTGTAGCTTTTACACATGAAATCATGGTCAATTTAAGTTGGCCTTTTTGTAAAGAATTTGCAAAAAACCCTCTTTAATATCAAAGTGAAAACAGATTTTTACAAAATAGTATCAATGAATTAGAAATATATAAGGTAAAATAAATGATTACATAAGTATTCATACCCTTTAAAGTAACTGACCTGATTCAACAGAGTTCCAGCTAGTTGATGCCAGCAGTGTCACAGTTAGTGAAATGGAAATCACCTGAGTACAGATGTGTGTCAAGTGATTATAGTATAAAAACATCTGTGTCCAGGAGGTCCAGTCTCTGGTTCATCACTATTCTTGCTACAATTGCAACATGAAGACAAAAGAACACACCAAGCAACTCAGAGAAAAGATCATTGCTAAGTAGAAGTCAGGAGATGGCTACAGAGAAATGTCCAACTCACTGGACATCCCACAGAGTTCAGTTAAAGCATCATTAACAAATGGAAGCAGTATGGCACTTGTTTAAGTCTGCCTAGAGATGGCCGTCCTCACAATCTGAGTGAGTGGACAAGAAGAAGACTGGAGAGGGAGGTCACCAAGACACCTAGGACCACTCTGAAGGAGTTATAAGCTTCGGTGGCTCAGATAGGAGAGACTGCACATACAACAACTGTCTTCACCAGTCGGAGCTGTATGGGAGAGTAAACAAGCTCATTATATCTCGCCTGGAATTCGCCCAAATGCATGTGGGAGACTCCAGGGTCATTTAGAAGAAGGTTCTACGGTCTGATGAGACAAGAACTGATCTTTTTAGCTATCAGATTAGACACTATGTTTTTGCTAACACCAAACACTGCACATCACCACAAACGCACCATCTCCAGCGTGAAGCATGGTGGTGGCAGCATCATGCTCTGGGGACGCTCCTCAGCAGCAGGTCCTGGAAGGCTGCAGGACCAGTCTTCTTCTTGTCCGGTCACTCAGACTGTGAGGACGGCCAGCTCTAGGCAGATTTAAACAAGTGCCATACTGCTTCCATTTCTTAATGATGGTTTAACTGAACTCTGTGGGATGTCCAGTGAGCTGAATTTTTTTGTTGCCATCTCCTGACTTATTACTTTTCAATGATCTTTTCTCTGAGTTGCTTGGAGTGTTCTTTTGTCTTCATGTTGCAATTGTAGCAGGAATAGTGATGAACCAGAGACTGGACCTCCCGGACACAGATGTTTTTATACTATAATCACTTGACACACATCAACTGTACTCAGGTGATTTCCATTTCACTAACTGTGACACTGCTGGCATTGTTGAATCAGGTCAGTTACTTTAAAGGGGATGAATACCAATGCAATTATTTATTTTACCTTGTATATTTCTAATTAATTGATACTATTTTGTAAAAATCTGTTTTCACTTTGATATTAAAGAGGGGTTTTTTGAAAATTCTTTTTAAAAAGGCCAAATTAAATTGACCATGATTTCATGTGTAAAAGCAGCAAAAGGGTGAAACATCCAAGGGGCATGAATACTTTTGTAAGCCACTGTATATATTGCATTAAACATTGAGTGAAATGTGACTGGAGCAAAAAGCACCCTCAGACTGCTTAGGGTTCAAAGGGTTAAGGTAACCTGTTGTATACAGTGCCTTTAGTGATTGTATACGGTGTGAAAAGTGTGCTGACTCAAAACATGGGCTATTTTATAGCCAAATTCACGACAGCCTCTCATACAAGCATAGCTGGCCACAGGACGTGTCTCATCGAGAGATATCAAAGATGGGTCGGCAGATTCTGTTCCCCACCTCATCAATAGGAAGGACGGGTTGCCAAGCTTCCACAGACAAGGACTACATTACAGTATTGATCGCCACCTTCCAAATAACAAAGCGAGAGTTTCTCCCCTCCTGTTAGAGAGCAAGAAAAAGGCCTCAGGGGGTAAATTTAATACCGTAGGCAATTCATTAAATTCTGCATCAACTTGTAGTGATGTTGTGTTACAATCTGCAGTTTGAATAAACACAGTTTTTTAATAAAGGCATTTAAATGTCCCCATGCTTGTTCCAAAATGCAATCCCTCTGCTATTCAATTCATTCTGTGTCTTTTCATCCGTTCCAATAAACACTGCTGCAAAGATATTTAATTGCTTTTTGGCAGTACACAGTGTCACATGCTAAGGTTTGAAATGCATATTCAATACGTCCCATCTCTTTCAGTCCTTCTCTCTCTCTGTCTGTTGCTCTTATCTCTCACTTCTGTTCTCCCAGCAGAGCACTGTACTCAGGAGTCTGCTGCTTCTGAGAGTGTTGTTAATGCAATTTGTTTTGAATTAGGAGCGATGTAAACAGGGGATGAATGAGGCTATTTACTCACCAAGATGTAAGAGAGCTCCCATGCACTGTCAGAGGACTTGGCTCCCATTCGGATTGGATGGAAGAGGTCTCTAAATTGTGTTTGGGCAGCGTGTAGCTTAACCTTAATGTATTGTTCTCCAATTTATCAGTCTCTTTTTGTCTTAGAGGTTCTTTGTGTAACTTTTTACATGCATTAAGCGTTGTACCAATGGGAGAATAGACTGTAGTAGCTTAAAAGAGGCCTCCCACGACTTCTAAGTTGCCCATCACCTATATTAGCTAATGCTAGCTTGCCTTTTAATGCAGACTAATGGCTAGCTAGCTCAAACAGCAAAATACAGTCTTGAGTGAATAATGTTAGCTAATTCATCCAGACTGCCGGGGCTGATTGAGCTGGTAAATTGGCTAGCTTGCTATTTGAAATTCAATTTATTCGCTTACATCATAAAGCAACCAACACCAGATCAATGCAGTGAAGCTAGGTTACAACTAGCTGGCTAACCTTAGCTTCCTTATTGTTAGCTAAATACCATTCAAGTGGGTTTCTAGTTGGCTAGCTTTCCATTTTACTTATAAATAACTTAAAATTACTTGTCAGCTAGCTTAATACTAACTTTTAGTGTTAATATTAGGAACCAAAAATGAGTTACCAGTAAAAAGCAAGAGGTGTATCACTAACAAATGCATTCTATGAGTCAATTGCGATGCAAAGCTGGGCAGGGACAGCCAACTGGCTAACTATAACTTAATCTAAAGTTAGACAATAAGCTGTGACTTAGCTTTGTAACATTAATTGATAAAGTCATTTGCAAACCGCAAGATAGTTAGTATAATGAGCCAATGGTCCATGTTACAGATAGTAACTAATTCTATATTCTATCAACATGATGGTGGTCAAATACATTCAATCCTGTAGATGCCACATAACTGTTCAATCGAGACTACAGAGCACGAGCAACAAGGATGCTGAGTGCTGTTAACATAAAGCCCACCGGTGCCATTTATAAGAAGGATTTTCACAGAGCCTTTTATAGCAATTGCGATGCCTTTTTAAACTTCTCTTTTTGCTTTTCTTCCTATCTTTGTCTTCAACTCTTCCTCCTCTTCTTTTCTCTCCTCTTCTCCTCCAGGTTCAGACAGATATGCCAGTCCATCATAGCCCATAAGCTGTTTGACTATGTGGTGTTGGCCTTCATCTTCTCCAACTGCATTACGGTAGCTCTGGAGAGGCCCAAGATACTCCAGGGCAGCTTGGTAAATCCATGTGAAATGTGTGCCTAAAAGTTACATCTTCTGCCCAGAGCCTTTTTATAGTAGCTTCTCTTATTCTCGGAAG
Organism: Centropristis striata; assembly: GCF_030273125.1. Lineage (NCBI taxonomy): Eukaryota > Metazoa > Chordata > Actinopteri > Perciformes > Serranidae > Centropristis > Centropristis striata. The sequence goes on along the minus strand of NC_081529.1, from coordinate 23,494,320 downwards.
ATGAATTCAGTTTTATTATCTAAGAGGTGCACTAAATAATATTTAAGTACCCTTAATTCCCCCAACTCTTCTTCCTGACTGTCAACCTCTTTTTCTGTCCAGGAAAGAGTCTTTCTCACCATCTCCAACTACATCTTTACTGCCATCTTTGTGGGCGAGATGACACTCAAGGTAACATTTTACAACCTGACGCTCTATTACCACCAATAAGTCCTGAGTGTAATGTGTGTGCAGGCACACAGAGACACAGAGACATCTGTTTTGTCCGTCTCTTCCCATGTCTCCCTGATCGTTTCTCTCTCACTGAATTGACTTTGCTTCAGTACTCCCACAGCCCAGTCCCTTTCCTTCCCTTATTTCTTGGCAATTCCCATGTTCCTTTGGAGAATAAAGCAAATTAAGCAATGTCATTAATTAGCTGCTAGTCTTCTCTTATGGATGTGGTCCATCTCCAGCACTCCCCCACACTCTCTCATTCCTCCTGTCCTCGCCAATGTTGACTGCTTCCTTTTTAAGTTTGTGTTTCCTTAGGGTCCCTCTGTTCTCAACAGTCTATCTTTCCCCGTCCTGTCTTTCTTTTATTTTCCCTTTCCTCCCTCCCTTTGCCACTGTCTCTGTATTCTCTGCAAAAGACTTTGGAACAAGTGGGCCATCAATTATGCACTCCCACAATCAATTATTAACCAATCACAGCCCGTCAAGAAGCCACAGGCTTGTCAGCCCCCTGGCCGAGCCATACATGCCTCCCTCTGTGTCTCTGTCTGTCTGAGCCTCGCGTATCTCCATAATGTGTGTTGCTGCGTGATTGTTTGTGTAGTAGCATTAATCTCTCGGTAGGACTCCACCACTGAGTTTAGTGCTGTGTACAAGATGCAGCCGCATAAAAAGCACAGCGGGGCTGAGGGATTGGTCAGCATGTTGCAGAACTTTTTAGAGAGTTATTTTATGAGGCAGCTGCCAACAAAAAAGTACTTCTAATGATTGTAGTTTTGTGACTGAGCAGGATTACTTCCTGTACCATTTCTCAGCACAGAGTGTTCGATTATGCGTGCATTTATAATCAGAATTGTGAACTCCTTTTTTCTATTTTATAGATTCAGTTTACATTTTGGCATTCAGACTTAAGATGTTTGCCAGGCACTGATCTTTCAACCTTCTTGAAATGTTTGCACGCTCACTCCCAGTGAAGCTTTACCAGACACTTGGCAAACAGCTTCAA